>NW_027466677.1:0-47214 GCF_050575085.1 Anarhichas minor
TATGTTGGTGTATAAGCTCTCAATATCTAAGGTAAAGAGGATGGCTTCTTCAGGAATCTTCAGTTTCTTTACTATGTTCACGAAATGATAAGTGTCTTTAATATAGCTGGGATGTGTGATTGAAAGAGGATTTAAAAAGTGGTCCAAATACTCCGCCGTGTGGTAGGTCTCGCTGCTGCAGTCTGAGACAATAGGACGGCCTGGTGGAATTTGATGAGGTAAGCTCCATTTACTGGGATCTTTGTGGATCTTAGGGAGCATATAAAAGATTCTGGCTCTGGGTGTGGAGTCCCCTATCAGGTAGTGCTTCTGTTTAGTGTTAATAAATCTTTTGTCGTGTAAAGATTGGATGATTTTATTAACTAAGGGGATGGTGTCCAGATAGATAGGTTTATCTAATTGAATATAATATTTCTCATCCTTCAGTTGTCTGTAGCCTTCCCACAAATATTGTTCTCTATCCAAAATTACTATGGCACTCCCTTTATCTGCCGGTTTGATGACAATCTGTTTATTGTCTTTTAATTGTTTGAGGGCCAGAATTTCAGAATTGCTAAGATTAGGAGGAATTTGGTGAACTTTAAATTTGGTGTCAAAATATCTGTCGTCCGCTCTGATGATATTATCAATTTCTGGTGGAATTACAGTTTTTGGAGGAGTCCATGTTGACTTGTGAATAAACGGAAGTCTTTTAGTAGGAGGCTTATGCTCGTAGTAGGCCGCTAATCTGAGTGTTCTGTGATATTGTTGTACATCATACTTGGTTTGTGGGATCAGATCCCTATTAGTGCCCTGAGTGGGAATAAAATTGAGTCCCCGGGACAGCAGAGATATCTGTTCAGTGGTCAATTTTACATTCTTGGTTAAATTGATAACCGATTTGTTCCCCTCCTGTAGCGGCAGGCTTATGGGGATACTTAATTTAAATGTGCGCACCAGTGGTCAAATATGATTTTTCCGGTCTCATTTGTCCAATGAACATTGTCTGCTTCAGTTTTGAATTGTGTGCTGGGTAACATAGGAATGTACTCACCCAGTAGTGCAATGTATGTGTTGAGCTGTGTTAAGTTATGTTTCTCCTTCTCTGTCAGGCTGTTGGAAAAGTTAATTTGTGGGATGATGATCCGAGCCTGGGGAAAGGTAGTTTTAGCCACTCTCAGCATGCTCTGCAGTTGCTTGATGGACGTCTCTTTAGTCTTTTGGTCCCGATTGCAGATTCCGAAGGACATGATGATCTTCTCCACCGTGACGTGTGTTGTAGTGTTTTGCAGAATGCCCTCAGCGTTCCTGAAGTTGGCCCCTGGAAACGAATCGATCTGAAGGTCAGTTATGGTGTGTGGTGGCAGAGTAGACACATTTGAGTCTCCCATGATGACATGTTTTTTGTGGATGTTAAGATGCCATTCTTTTAGCTTTCTGGACGACGTCATGTGTCTTGAAGGGCGAAAGGGGCCCGCTGTGTGGGGTGTGAGGAGTACTCCCGTGCCGGCTGCCGGGGTAAGCAGGGTCTGCACTGCTGTGTGCAACGTTTCAGTAGATCTGAGTGTCGGGGCGATGGGACCCCCGCTGGGAGGACCAGCCTCACTCACCCTGGTCTCCTCCTCTGGGAGGATGGTGCTGTGAGTCGGCGAGAGTTCATCAATGGAGCTTGTGTCGTGTGAGACGCAGCCATTCCCCTGTGTGGGTGTGTGTGTGCTGGAAGATGGAGACTGGGTGGGCTGTGATGCGTCACCCAAAGTGAAGGGAAACATCCTGCGGATCCTCTGAGGTAGTGGAAGGTGCTGTAGAGGAGTGGCTGTGAAGAGGTCCTCCTCTGGTGTGTCCTCAACCACGCGCAGAGATGGCTCTGACCTCGCTGCGGAGAGAGGCCGACTGTGAGAAGTCCACCCATCCTCCAGTGTTGTGGGGACCGGAGTGTGTGCTGGCGTCTGAAGTGCACGGGGGGACATGTCCGTGGCAGCAGCGTGCAGCAAGGCTGTGGTCAGACCCGAAGCTGTAGCTGCGCCAGAGCCCCGACCTTGTGGTGGGAGGTCTCTCTTCGCGCCGACTCGGGGGGCTGAAATCTCCGGTGTGTGCATGTGTGTGTCAGTCTGCTCCTGCAGTCGTGTCAGTTCCGCCGTGATGATCTCTTCAGTCTCGGTCAGTGTTTCAGGCGTCAATCTGCGGCCGAAATGTCTCTTAGCCCAGTTAGACGCTATTTCGAACGGGGCATGCCACTCAGGTGACTCTAATATGTGCAGTTCACCTATTTCTTTTTCAATAACCTGTTCATAGTGGTTACGGAGAATGACGAGTGTCGTGTGTGCCCAGTTTTTGGCGTTGCCCTCAATCAGTTGTGATGTCTGTGTGTTAGGTACTGCAGGTTTAATCAAAATGGTTAACTGTTTCGTCATTTTGTCAATTGACACTGGAGTTTTTTCAGTACTCACATTAGAGAAGTGGTGAAATGCCTTGATTGTTCTGTGTAAGATGTGGCATTTGAGGGCAAAGTCTGGATCATCTGACCTTGTTTTATTCTCATCTCGATCTCTCACTTCAGGTTGATTACGAGTCTTGACTTGTGGGTGGTTCTCCCTCCTCCTATCTTCAGTGTTGATCTGTCGTATGTGCGCGTCTCTGCGCCTGGGCGCGTCTCTGCGTCTGGGCACCTGTTGCGGCTCCGCGCGTCGTCGGCTCTCCTCTCCATAATTGACGCGAAGTGGCGAGTTGCGTCTTCCGTAGTCCTCACGAAAGCGGCTCGGAGAATCCCCTCTGCGAACCATGTAACCTCCGCGTGGAGGGTCCGGTCTGTAGTAGGGCTCATCCCTGCGTTTCCGCGATGCGCTGTAGCTGTCTCTGTGTCTGTTCACCGTGTCGGGCAAGCGTCTTTCGCGCCGATGCAGCGATGGCTCTAGTCGGTCCTGACGAGGCTGGTTGCGTCGGGGAGAGACCCGGTCGTGGACGGGCAGGCCCGTCCTGGTCACGGAAGCGTAGGTTCTGCGTCGGTGACGGGAAGGCGACCTGCGGCGGTGGGGCGAACTGGGGGCGTCCTGGCGAAGTTCAGGAGCGCGTCCCCTCCGTGCGCTAATGTCCGCTCTCCTACCTCCATCATTAGCGGGAGCTCCGCGGTAGTGCTGGGATCTGTCCCTACCTCTGTACGTGGCAGTGGGATAGATGTCTCGCTCAGGGCTGCGATACCTTCCATGGCGGCCCCTCTTGTAGGTCACCGTGGTCCATTCCTCTCTGTTCAGTCGTCCGTGGTAGCTCATGCTAAGCTAGCCCCGTGTGTGTTTTGTAGGCCAGGAAAAAGTTACAGAAGCACTTTGGACTATTTATTTTGGCCAAACAGTGAAGCAAATAAAATGAATGAAAAAATAAAAAATGATACAGCAACGTTTCGATTTATATTAAATCTTCTTCAGGCTGATAAATTGTATAAAACTAATTGATTGTGAAGAGCGTGATGCCGCGAGTCAACTTACTCAGCGAACCCGCTTGAAAAAGGAGGGACCGGAAGCCAAGGTTGGCTTTACAACATGGTCAGAGGTCAAACGTCACTTTACGTGAAGACGTAAAATTAGACCTAACTTTACGGTCAGCAGTTATTTACATCCTTTTTCCTTTGTAACATAACATGCAACCATTAAACATGTAAAAAATGAATATATATATATATGCACACATAAACCATGTTTGCAATTTGTGTGTGTGTGTGGAAAAGGTAATAAGCTTCAGTGCATTTAACCAATATAATGTTCTGGCATAACTTAGGAACAGGTAATAAGCTTCAGTGCATTTAACCAATATAATGTTCTGGCATAACTTTGGAACAGGTAATAAGCTTCAGTGCATTTAACCAATATAATGTTCTGGCATAACTTTGGAACAGGTAATAAGCTTCAGTGCATTTAACCAATATAATGTTCTGGCATACCTTTGGAACTCAACATTTGTAAAATACACAAATATATGTCACATTTGTACAGACAGGAGGTGGAAACCCTTGACCATAATAGCAGGTAAGTATTTTACAGGTAAGTATTTAACAGGTAAGTATTTAACACTGATAGTGAAGAGGCCTAAACTGTAAGGTTGAGTTTAGGGCTCTTACAAGGAGGTTAAGTTTAGGAAAAAACCTTTGGGTTGGGCTTCAGGTAAGTAAGTGGTTGTGTTTAGGTCTGGGTCCGGGTTGAGGTGAGGTCAGAGTTAAGGTTAAAGTGGGTCCAAATTAGGTTTAGGTCAGGCTGACGGTGAGGTCAGGGTTAAGGTTAAAGTAGGTCCAAATTAGGTTTAGGTCAGGTTGAAGGTGAGGTCAGGGTTAAGGTTAAAGTAGGTCCAAATTAGGTTTAAAGGTGAGGTCAGGGTTAAGGTTAAAGTAGGTCCAAATTAGGTTTAGGTCAGGTTGAAGGTGAGGTCCGGGTTGAGAGAAGATAAGGTTAGAGTTAGGCGCAGGATCAGGAATGAGGGAAATATACAAACATCAAAGGGAAAAGAAACAAAGCAAAGGAGGCACTGGCTGGTCAGGTTTGGGTTCGGGTTATGGGAGAGTGCTGTAAATACAGTCCAGCCCCCGGTGCACTGTCCATCACAGAGCCATGCTCCGAATCCCTCAATGTTCGTTCAAACCCTGTGGGTCCTTGGTCCCGAGTTTAGCGATCCATCTCATCTCGGCCTTCTTCCTCTGTGCCGTGGTCCAGCAGGCGTTAGTCTCGACGACTGTTGTTGTGAGTGCTTCCAGTCCATGTAAGAGAAAGTGTCTAACTAGTGGTGTATCAGTCTTCTTTCTCTTGGTAATGTTGTACTTGTGTTGTGCAAAGCGTGTGGAAAGCATATTGCCAGTTTCACCCACATATTGTAATTTACACTTTGTGCATGAAATATTGTAAACACAGTTTTTGGTGAAAGGGTCTCCTCTGGTTAGGATTTTAAATATTTCCCCTGTGCTGTTATTACAGAGCCACTGTCTATGTCTAAAGTAATCTTTTTGTACTGTGGGCCTTGGTTTTAAAAGTGGTTGTATTTTAGCCTTTACTAAGTGATCCTGTAAGTTTTTATTCCTTCTGAACGCTGGTATGATACTGTGATTACTTAGGGTGGGAGACCCTTTGATGCACGTATTGAAGTTGATTCTGAGTTGGTTGGATAATTTCTTGGTGGACGGAGAGTAGGTGGTGATGAGTGGAAGGCTTGAAGTAAGTGCTGTAGGTTTAACCTCCAGAAATGATTTGAGGCCCTTTCTACAGAAGGTCCTAGAGTACCCCCTAGTGGACAATGCTCGAAATAGAATTGTGACCGCTTCCTTGAAATCATTCTGTCCTGTGCAGATTCTGTGAAATCTAAGTAATTGTGATTTGATTAGTCCCGCGTACGTATGTTTGGGATGGAAACTGGTCTTGTGGAGGAGAGCATGTGTGTCTGTTTCTTTAAAGAACACTTTGATATCTAAACATTGATTTTTTTGGAAATTGTTTCCTTTAAAAATTGTCGTGTCCAGAAAATCCACCGACTTCAGACTGCTCGTTGATTTAATTTTAATCGAGTCCCTGTGGGTATTGAGGGTATTTAGGAAGCTCTCAAATTCTAGTTGGTTATGGGTCCACACCCCCCAGATATCATCGAGGTATCTATAATAATGGAGCGGCTTTTTTTCACATGCCTGCAGTGCTGTAGTCTCCCATTCAGCCATGAAGATATTGGCATAAGCTGGTGCGAATTTTTTGCCCATGGCTGTTCCTTTAATTTGTAAGAACCATTCCTCGTTGAATTGGAAATCATTTCTGGTCAGATTAATCTTCAGTAATTCCAGTAGCTCTTTATCAGGCCTCTTTATGTTACGCTGTTTTTGGAAGGCGTTTTTTATAGCCTGTAATCCCTCTTCAATGTCTATGTTGGTGTATAAGCTCTCAATATCTAAGGTAAAGAGGATGGCTTCTTCAGGAATCTTCAGTTTCTTTACTATGTTCACGAAATGATAAGTGTCTTTAATATAGCTGGGATGTGTGATTGAAAGAGGATTTAAAAAGTGGTCCAAATACTCCGCCGTGTGGTAGGTCTCGCTGCTGCAGTCTGAGACAATAGGACGGCCTGGTGGAATTTGATGAGGTAAGCTCCATTTACTGGGATCTTTGTGGATCTTAGGGAGCATATAAAAGATTCTGGCTCTGGGTGTGGAGTCCCCTATCAGGTAGTGCTTCTGTTTAGTGTTAATAAATCTTTTGTCGTGTAAAGATTGGATGATTTTATTAACTAAGGGGATGGTGTCCAGATAGATAGGTTTATCTAATTGAATATAATATTTCTCATCCTTCAGTTGTCTGTAGCCTTCCCACAAATATTGTTCTCTATCCAAAATTACTATGGCACTCCCTTTATCTGCCGGTTTGATGACAATCTGTTTATTGTCTTTTAATTGTTTGAGGGCCAGAATTTCAGAATTGCTAAGATTAGGAGGAATTTGGTGAACTTTAAATTTGGTGTCAAAATATCTGTCGTCCGCTCTGATGATATTATCAATTTCTGGTGGAATTACAGTTTTTGGAGGAGTCCATGTTGACTTGTGAATAAACGGAAGTCTTTTAGTAGGAGGCTTATGCTCGTAGTAGGCCGCTAATCTGAGTGTTCTGTGATATTGTTGTACATCATACTTGGTTTGTGGGATCAGATCCCTATTAGTGCCCTGAGTGGGAATAAAATTGAGTCCCCGGGACAGCAGAGATATCTGTTCAGTGGTCAATTTTACATTCTTGGTTAAATTGATAACCGATTTGTTCCCCTCCTGTAGCGGCAGGCTTATGGGGATACTTAATTTAAATGTGCGCACCAGTGGTCAAATATGATTTTTCCGGTCTCATTTGTCCAATGAACATTGTCTGCTTCAGTTTTGAATTGTGTGCTGGGTAACATAGGAATGTACTCACCCAGTAGTGCAATGTATGTGTTGAGCTGTGTTAAGTTATGTTTCTCCTTCTCTGTCAGGCTGTTGGAAAAGTTAATTTGTGGGATGATGATCCGAGCCTGGGGAAAGGTAGTTTTAGCCACTCTCAGCATGCTCTGCAGTTGCTTGATGGACGTCTCTTTAGTCTTTTGGTCCCGATTGCAGATTCCGAAGGACATGATGATCTTCTCCACCGTGACGTGTGTTGTAGTGTTTTGCAGAATGCCCTCAGCGTTCCTGAAGTTGGCCCCTGGAAACGAATCGATCTGAAGGTCAGTTATGGTGTGTGGTGGCAGAGTAGACACATTTGAGTCTCCCATGATGACATGTTTTTTGTGGATGTTAAGATGCCATTCTTTTAGCTTTCTGGACGACGTCATGTGTCTTGAAGGGCGAAAGGGGCCCGCTGTGTGGGGTGTGAGGAGTACTCCCGTGCCGGCTGCCGGGGTAAGCAGGGTCTGCACTGCTGTGTGCAACGTTTCAGTAGATCTGAGTGTCGGGGCGATGGGACCCCCGCTGGGAGGACCAGCCTCACTCACCCTGGTCTCCTCCTCTGGGAGGATGGTGCTGTGAGTCGGCGAGAGTTCATCAATGGAGCTTGTGTCGTGTGAGACGCAGCCATTCCCCTGTGTGGGTGTGTGTGTGCTGGAAGATGGAGACTGGGTGGGCTGTGATGCGTCACCCAAAGTGAAGGGAAACATCCTGCGGATCCTCTGAGGTAGTGGAAGGTGCTGTAGAGGAGTGGCTGTGAAGAGGTCCTCCTCTGGTGTGTCCTCAACCACGCGCAGAGATGGCTCTGACCTCGCTGCGGAGAGAGGCCGACTGTGAGAAGTCCACCCATCCTCCAGTGTTGTGGGGACCGGAGTGTGTGCTGGCGTCTGAAGTGCACGGGGGGGACATGTCCGTGGCAGCAGCGTGCAGCAAGGCTGTGGTCAGACCCGAAGCTGTAGCTGCGCCAGAGCCCCGACCTTGTGGTGGGAGGTCTCTCTTCGCGCCGACTCGGGGGGCTGAAATCTCCGGTGTGTGCATGTGTGTGTCAGTCTGCTCCTGCAGTCGTGTCAGTTCCGCCGTGATGATCTCTTCAGTCTCGGTCAGTGTTTCAGGCGTCAATCTGCGGCCGAAATGTCTCTTAGCCCAGTTAGACGCTATTTCGAACGGGGCATGCCACTCAGGTGACTCTAATATGTGCAGTTCACCTATTTCTTTTTCAATAACCTGTTCATAGTGGTTACGGAGAATGACGAGTGTCGTGTGTGCCCAGTTTTTGGCGTTGCCCTCAATCAGTTGTGATGTCTGTGTGTTAGGTACTGCAGGTTTAATCAAAATGGTTAACTGTTTCGTCATTTTGTCAATTGACACTGGAGTTTTTTCAGTACTCACATTAGAGAAGTGGTGAAATGCCTTGATTGTTCTGTGTAAGATGTGGCATTTGAGGGCAAAGTCTGGATCATCTGACCTTGTTTTATTCTCATCTCGATCTCTCACTTCAGGTTGATTACGAGTCTTGACTTGTGGGTGGTTCTCCCTCCTCCTATCTTCAGTGTTGATCTGTCGTATGTGCGCGTCTCTGCGCCTGGGCGCGTCTCTGCGTCTGGGCACCTGTTGCGGCTCCGCGCGTCGTCGGCTCTCCTCTCCATAATTGACGCGAAGTGGCGAGTTGCGTCTTCCGTAGTCCTCACGAAAGCGGCTCGGAGAATCCCCTCTGCGAACCATGTAACCTCCGCGTGGAGGGTCCGGTCTGTAGTAGGGCTCATCCCTGCGTTTCCGCGATGCGCTGTAGCTGTCTCTGTGTCTGTTCACCGTGTCGGGCAAGCGTCTTTCGCGCCGATGCAGCGATGGCTCTAGTCGGTCCTGACGAGGCTGGTTGCGTCGGGGAGAGACCCGGTCGTGGACGGGCAGGCCCGTCCTGGTCACGGAAGCGTAGGTTCTGCGTCGGTGACGGGAAGGCGACCTGCGGCGGTGGGGCGAACTGGGGGCGTCCTGGCGAAGTTCAGGAGCGCGTCCCCTCCGTGCGCTAATGTCCGCTCTCCTACCTCCATCATTAGCGGGAGCTCCGCGGTAGTGCTGGGATCTGTCCCTACCTCTGTACGTGGCAGTGGGATAGATGTCTCGCTCAGGGCTGCGATACCTTCCATGGCGGCCCCTCTTGTAGGTCACCGTGGTCCATTCCTCTCTGTTCAGTCGTCCGTGGTAGCTCATGCTAAGCTAGCCCCGTGTGTGTTTTGTAGGCCAGGAAAAAGTTACAGAAGCACTTTGGACTATTTATTTTGGCCAAACAGTGAAGCAAATAAAATGAATGAAAAAATAAAAAATGATACAGCAACGTTTCGATTTATATTAAATCTTCTTCAGGCTGATAAATTGTATAAAACTAATTGATTGTGAAGAGCGTGATGCCGCGAGTCAACTTACTCAGCGAACCCGCTTGAAAAAGGAGGGACCGGAAGCCAAGGTTGGCTTTACAACAGGTCAGAGGTCAAACGTCACTTTACGTGAAGACGTAAAATTAGACCTAACTTTACGGTCAGCAGTTATTTACATCCTTTTTCCTTTGTAACATAACATGCAACCATTAAACATGTAAAAAATGAATATATATATATATGCACACATAAACCATGTTTGCAATTTGTGTGTGTGTGTGGAAAAGGTAATAAGCTTCAGTGCATTTAACCAATATAATGTTCTGGCATAACTTAGGAACAGGTAATAAGCTTCAGTGCATTTAACCAATATAATGTTCTGGCATAACTTTGGAACAGGTAATAAGCTTCAGTGCATTTAACCAATATAATGTTCTGGCATAACTTTGGAACAGGTAATAAGCTTCAGTGCATTTAACCAATATAATGTTCTGGCATACCTTTGGAACTCAACATTTGTAAAATACACAAATATATGTCACATTTGTACAGACAGGAGGTGGAAACCCTTGACCATAATAGCAGGTAAGTATTTTACAGGTAAGTATTTAACAGGTAAGTATTTAACACTGATAGTGAAGAGGCCTAAACTGTAAGGTTGAGTTTAGGGCTCTTACAAGGAGGTTAAGTTTAGGAAAAAACCTTTGGGTTGGGCTTCAGGTAAGTAAGTGGTTGTGTTTAGGTCTGGGTCCGGGTTGAGGTGAGGTCAGAGTTAAGGTTAAAGTGGGTCCAAATTAGGTTTAGGTCAGGCTGACGGTGAGGTCAGGGTTAAGGTTAAAGTAGGTCCAAATTAGGTTTAGGTCAGGTTGAAGGTGAGGTCAGGGTTAAGGTTAAAGTAGGTCCAAATTAGGTTTAAAGGTGAGGTCAGGGTTAAGGTTAAAGTAGGTCCAAATTAGGTTTAGGTCAGGTTGAAGGTGAGGTCCGGGTTGAGAGAAGATAAGGTTAGAGTTAGGCGCAGGATCAGGAATGAGGGAAATATACAAACATCAAAGGGAAAAGAAACAAAGCAAAGGAGGCACTGGCTGGTCAGGTTTGGGTTCGGGTTATGGGAGAGTGCTGTAAATACAGTCCAGCCCCCGGTGCACTGTCCATCACAGAGCCATGCTCCGAATCCCTCAATGTTCGTTCAAACCCTGTGGGTCCTTGGTCCCGAGTTTAGCGATCCATCTCATCTCGGCCTTCTTCCTCTGTGCCGTGGTCCAGCAGGCGTTAGTCTCGACGACTGTTGTTGTGAGTGCTTCCAGTCCATGTAAGAGAAAGTGTCTAACTAGTGGTGTATCAGTCTTCTTTCTCTTGGTAATGTTGTACTTGTGTTGTGCAAAGCGTGTGGAAAGCATATTGCCAGTTTCACCCACATATTGTAATTTACACTTTGTGCATGAAATATTGTAAACACAGTTTTTGGTGAAAGGGTCTCCTCTGGTTAGGATTTTAAATATTTCCCCTGTGCTGTTATTACAGAGCCACTGTCTATGTCTAAAGTAATCTTTTTGTACTGTGGGCCTTGGTTTTAAAAGTGGTTGTATTTTAGCCTTTACTAAGTGATCCTGTAAGTTTTTATTCCTTCTGAACGCTGGTATGATACTGTGATTACTTAGGGTGGGAGACCCTTTGATGCACGTATTGAAGTTGATTCTGAGTTGGTTGGATAATTTCTTGGTGGACGGAGAGTAGGTGGTGATGAGTGGAAGGCTTGAAGTAAGTGCTGTAGGTTTAACCTCCAGAAATGATTTGAGGCCCTTTCTACAGAAGGTCCTAGAGTACCCCCTAGTGGACAATGCTCGAAATAGAATTGTGACCGCTTCCTTGAAATCATTCTGTCCTGTGCAGATTCTGTGAAATCTAAGTAATTGTGATTTGATTAGTCCCGCGTACGTATGTTTGGGATGGAAACTGGTCTTGTGGAGGAGAGCATGTGTGTCTGTTTCTTTAAAGAACACTTTGATATCTAAACATTGATTTTTTTGGAAATTGTTTCCTTTAAAAATTGTCGTGTCCAGAAAATCCACCGACTTCAGACTGCTCGTTGATTTAATTTTAATCGAGTCCCTGTGGGTATTGAGGGTATTTAGGAAGCTCTCAAATTCTAGTTGGTTATGGGTCCACACCCCCCAGATATCATCGAGGTATCTATAATAATGGAGCGGCTTTTTTTCACATGCCTGCAGTGCTGTAGTCTCCCATTCAGCCATGAAGATATTGGCATAAGCTGGTGCGAATTTTTTGCCCATGGCTGTTCCTTTAATTTGTAAGAACCATTCCTCGTTGAATTGGAAATCATTTCTGGTCAGATTAATCTTCAGTAATTCCAGTAGCTCTTTATCAGGCCTCTTTATGTTACGCTGTTTTTGGAAGGCGTTTTTTATAGCCTGTAATCCCTCTTCAATGTCTATGTTGGTGTATAAGCTCTCAATATCTAAGGTAAAGAGGATGGCTTCTTCAGGAATCTTCAGTTTCTTTACTATGTTCACGAAATGATAAGTGTCTTTAATATAGCTGGGATGTGTGATTGAAAGAGGATTTAAAAAGTGGTCCAAATACTCCGCCGTGTGGTAGGTCTCGCTGCTGCAGTCTGAGACAATAGGACGGCCTGGTGGAATTTGATGAGGTAAGCTCCATTTACTGGGATCTTTGTGGATCTTAGGGAGCATATAAAAGATTCTGGCTCTGGGTGTGGAGTCCCCTATCAGGTAGTGCTTCTGTTTAGTGTTAATAAATCTTTTGTCGTGTAAAGATTGGATGATTTTATTAACTAAGGGGATGGTGTCCAGATAGATAGGTTTATCTAATTGAATATAATATTTCTCATCCTTCAGTTGTCTGTAGCCTTCCCACAAATATTGTTCTCTATCCAAAATTACTATGGCACTCCCTTTATCTGCCGGTTTGATGACAATCTGTTTATTGTCTTTTAATTGTTTGAGGGCCAGAATTTCAGAATTGCTAAGATTAGGAGGAATTTGGTGAACTTTAAATTTGGTGTCAAAATATCTGTCGTCCGCTCTGATGATATTATCAATTTCTGGTGGAATTACAGTTTTTGGAGGAGTCCATGTTGACTTGTGAATAAACGGAAGTCTTTTAGTAGGAGGCTTATGCTCGTAGTAGGCCGCTAATCTGAGTGTTCTGTGATATTGTTGTACATCATACTTGGTTTGTGGGATCAGATCCCTATTAGTGCCCTGAGTGGGAATAAAATTGAGTCCCCGGGACAGCAGAGATATCTGTTCAGTGGTCAATTTTACATTCTTGGTTAAATTGATAACCGATTTGTTCCCCTCCTGTAGCGGCAGGCTTATGGGGATACTTAATTTAAATGTGCGCACCAGTGGTCAAATATGATTTTTCCGGTCTCATTTGTCCAATGAACATTGTCTGCTTCAGTTTTGAATTGTGTGCTGGGTAACATAGGAATGTACTCACCCAGTAGTGCAATGTATGTGTTGAGCTGTGTTAAGTTATGTTTCTCCTTCTCTGTCAGGCTGTTGGAAAAGTTAATTTGTGGGATGATGATCCGAGCCTGGGGAAAGGTAGTTTTAGCCACTCTCAGCATGCTCTGCAGTTGCTTGATGGACGTCTCTTTAGTCTTTTGGTCCCGATTGCAGATTCCGAAGGACATGATGATCTTCTCCACCGTGACGTGTGTTGTAGTGTTTTGCAGAATGCCCTCAGCGTTCCTGAAGTTGGCCCCTGGAAACGAATCGATCTGAAGGTCAGTTATGGTGTGTGGTGGCAGAGTAGACACATTTGAGTCTCCCATGATGACATGTTTTTTGTGGATGTTAAGATGCCATTCTTTTAGCTTTCTGGACGACGTCATGTGTCTTGAAGGGCGAAAGGGGCCCGCTGTGTGGGGTGTGAGGAGTACTCCCGTGCCGGCTGCCGGGGTAAGCAGGGTCTGCACTGCTGTGTGCAACGTTTCAGTAGATCTGAGTGTCGGGGCGATGGGACCCCCGCTGGGAGGACCAGCCTCACTCACCCTGGTCTCCTCCTCTGGGAGGATGGTGCTGTGAGTCGGCGAGAGTTCATCAATGGAGCTTGTGTCGTGTGAGACGCAGCCATTCCCCTGTGTGGGTGTGTGTGTGCTGGAAGATGGAGACTGGGTGGGCTGTGATGCGTCACCCAAAGTGAAGGGAAACATCCTGCGGATCCTCTGAGGTAGTGGAAGGTGCTGTAGAGGAGTGGCTGTGAAGAGGTCCTCCTCTGGTGTGTCCTCAACCACGCGCAGAGATGGCTCTGACCTCGCTGCGGAGAGAGGCCGACTGTGAGAAGTCCACCCATCCTCCAGTGTTGTGGGGACCGGAGTGTGTGCTGGCGTCTGAAGTGCACGGGGGGACATGTCCGTGGCAGCAGCGTGCAGCAAGGCTGTGGTCAGACCCGAAGCTGTAGCTGCGCCAGAGCCCCGACCTTGTGGTGGGAGGTCTCTCTTCGCGCCGACTCGGGGGGCTGAAATCTCCGGTGTGTGCATGTGTGTGTCAGTCTGCTCCTGCAGTCGTGTCAGTTCCGCCGTGATGATCTCTTCAGTCTCGGTCAGTGTTTCAGGCGTCAATCTGCGGCCGAAATGTCTCTTAGCCCAGTTAGACGCTATTTCGAACGGGGCATGCCACTCAGGTGACTCTAATATGTGCAGTTCACCTATTTCTTTTTCAATAACCTGTTCATAGTGGTTACGGAGAATGACGAGTGTCGTGTGTGCCCAGTTTTTGGCGTTGCCCTCAATCAGTTGTGATGTCTGTGTGTTAGGTACTGCAGGTTTAATCAAAATGGTTAACTGTTTCGTCATTTTGTCAATTGACACTGGAGTTTTTTCAGTACTCACATTAGAGAAGTGGTGAAATGCCTTGATTGTTCTGTGTAAGATGTGGCATTTGAGGGCAAAGTCTGGATCATCTGACCTTGTTTTATTCTCATCTCGATCTCTCACTTCAGGTTGATTACGAGTCTTGACTTGTGGGTGGTTCTCCCTCCTCCTATCTTCAGTGTTGATCTGTCGTATGTGCGCGTCTCTGCGCCTGGGCGCGTCTCTGCGTCTGGGCACCTGTTGCGGCTCCGCGCGTCGTCGGCTCTCCTCTCCATAATTGACGCGAAGTGGCGAGTTGCGTCTTCCGTAGTCCTCACGAAAGCGGCTCGGAGAATCCCCTCTGCGAACCATGTAACCTCCGCGTGGAGGGTCCGGTCTGTAGTAGGGCTCATCCCTGCGTTTCCGCGATGCGCTGTAGCTGTCTCTGTGTCTGTTCACCGTGTCGGGCAAGCGTCTTTCGCGCCGATGCAGCGATGGCTCTAGTCGGTCCTGACGAGGCTGGTTGCGTCGGGGAGAGACCCGGTCGTGGACGGGCAGGCCCGTCCTGGTCACGGAAGCGTAGGTTCTGCGTCGGTGACGGGAAGGCGACCTGCGGCGGTGGGGCGAACTGGGGGCGTCCTGGCGAAGTTCAGGAGCGCGTCCCCTCCGTGCGCTAATGTCCGCTCTCCTACCTCCATCATTAGCGGGAGCTCCGCGGTAGTGCTGGGATCTGTCCCTACCTCTGTACGTGGCAGTGGGATAGATGTCTCGCTCAGGGCTGCGATACCTTCCATGGCGGCCCCTCTTGTAGGTCACCGTGGTCCATTCCTCTCTGTTCAGTCGTCCGTGGTAGCTCATGCTAAGCTAGCCCCGTGTGTGTTTTGTAGGCCAGGAAAAAGTTACAGAAGCACTTTGGACTATTTATTTTGGCCAAACAGTGAAGCAAATAAAATGAATGAAAAAATAAAAAATGATACAGCAACGTTTCGATTTATATTAAATCTTCTTCAGGCTGATAAATTGTATAAAACTAATTGATTGTGAAGAGCGTGATGCCGCGAGTCAACTTACTCAGCGAACCCGCTTGAAAAAGGAGGGACCGGAAGCCAAGGTTGGCTTTACAACAGGTCAGAGGTCAAACGTCACTTTACGTGAAGACGTAAAATTAGACCTAACTTTACGGTCAGCAGTTATTTACATCCTTTTTCCTTTGTAACATAACATGCAACCATTAAACATGTAAAAAATGAATATATATATATATGCACACATAAACCATGTTTGCAATTTGTGTGTGTGTGTGGAAAAGGTAATAAGCTTCAGTGCATTTAACCAATATAATGTTCTGGCATAACTTAGGAACAGGTAATAAGCTTCAGTGCATTTAACCAATATAATGTTCTGGCATAACTTTGGAACAGGTAATAAGCTTCAGTGCATTTAACCAATATAATGTTCTGGCATAACTTTGGAACAGGTAATAAGCTTCAGTGCATTTAACCAATATAATGTTCTGGCATACCTTTGGAACTCAACATTTGTAAAATACACAAATATATGTCACATTTGTACAGACAGGAGGTGGAAACCCTTGACCATAATAGCAGGTAAGTATTTTACAGGTAAGTATTTAACAGGTAAGTATTTAACACTGATAGTGAAGAGGCCTAAACTGTAAGGTTGAGTTTAGGGCTCTTACAAGGAGGTTAAGTTTAGGAAAAAACCTTTGGGTTGGGCTTCAGGTAAGTAAGTGGTTGTGTTTAGGTCTGGGTCCGGGTTGAGGTGAGGTCAGAGTTAAGGTTAAAGTGGGTCCAAATTAGGTTTAGGTCAGGCTGACGGTGAGGTCAGGGTTAAGGTTAAAGTAGGTCCAAATTAGGTTTAGGTCAGGTTGAAGGTGAGGTCAGGGTTAAGGTTAAAGTAGGTCCAAATTAGGTTTAAAGGTGAGGTCAGGGTTAAGGTTAAAGTAGGTCCAAATTAGGTTTAGGTCAGGTTGAAGGTGAGGTCCGGGTTGAGAGAAGATAAGGTTAGAGTTAGGCGCAGGATCAGGAATGAGGGAAATATACAAACATCAAAGGGAAAAGAAACAAAGCAAAGGAGGCACTGGCTGGTCAGGTTTGGGTTCGGGTTATGGGAGAGTGCTGTAAATACAGTCCAGCCCCCGGTGCACTGTCCATCACAGAGCCATGCTCCGAATCCCTCAATGTTCGTTCAAACCCTGTGGGTCCTTGGTCCCGAGTTTAGCGATCCATCTCATCTCGGCCTTCTTCCTCTGTGCCGTGGTCCAGCAGGCGTTAGTCTCGACGACTGTTGTTGTGAGTGCTTCCAGTCCATGTAAGAGAAAGTGTCTAACTAGTGGTGTATCAGTCTTCTTTCTCTTGGTAATGTTGTACTTGTGTTGTGCAAAGCGTGTGGAAAGCATATTGCCAGTTTCACCCACATATTGTAATTTACACTTTGTGCATGAAATATTGTAAACACAGTTTTTGGTGAAAGGGTCTCCTCTGGTTAGGATTTTAAATATTTCCCCTGTGCTGTTATTACAGAGCCACTGTCTATGTCTAAAGTAATCTTTTTGTACTGTGGGCCTTGGTTTTAAAAGTGGTTGTATTTTAGCCTTTACTAAGTGATCCTGTAAGTTTTTATTCCTTCTGAACGCTGGTATGATACTGTGATTACTTAGGGTGGGAGACCCTTTGATGCACGTATTGAAGTTGATTCTGAGTTGGTTGGATAATTTCTTGGTGGACGGAGAGTAGGTGGTGATGAGTGGAAGGCTTGAAGTAAGTGCTGTAGGTTTAACCTCCAGAAATGATTTGAGGCCCTTTCTACAGAAGGTCCTAGAGTACCCCCTAGTGGACAATGCTCGAAATAGAATTGTGACCGCTTCCTTGAAATCATTCTGTCCTGTGCAGATTCTGTGAAATCTAAGTAATTGTGATTTGATTAGTCCCGCGTACGTATGTTTGGGATGGAAACTGGTCTTGTGGAGGAGAGCATGTGTGTCTGTTTCTTTAAAGAACACTTTGATATCTAAACATTGATTTTTTTGGAAATTGTTTCCTTTAAAAATTGTCGTGTCCAGAAAATCCACCGACTTCAGACTGCTCGTTGATTTAATTTTAATCGAGTCCCTGTGGGTATTGAGGGTATTTAGGAAGCTCTCAAATTCTAGTTGGTTATGGGTCCACACCCCCCAGATATCATCGAGGTATCTATAATAATGGAGCGGCTTTTTTTCACATGCCTGCAGTGCTGTAGTCTCCCATTCAGCCATGAAGATATTGGCATAAGCTGGTGCGAATTTTTTGCCCATGGCTGTTCCTTTAATTTGTAAGAACCATTCCTCGTTGAATTGGAAATCATTTCTGGTCAGATTAATCTTCAGTAATTCCAGTAGCTCTTTATCAGGCCTCTTTATGTTACGCTGTTTTTGGAAGGCGTTTTTTATAGCCTGTAATCCCTCTTCAATGTCTATGTTGGTGTATAAGCTCTCAATATCTAAGGTAAAGAGGATGGCTTCTTCAGGAATCTTCAGTTTCTTTACTATGTTCACGAAATGATAAGTGTCTTTAATATAGCTGGGATGTGTGATTGAAAGAGGATTTAAAAAGTGGTCCAAATACTCCGCCGTGTGGTAGGTCTCGCTGCTGCAGTCTGAGACAATAGGACGGCCTGGTGGAATTTGATGAGGTAAGCTCCATTTACTGGGATCTTTGTGGATCTTAGGGAGCATATAAAAGATTCTGGCTCTGGGTGTGGAGTCCCCTATCAGGTAGTGCTTCTGTTTAGTGTTAATAAATCTTTTGTCGTGTAAAGATTGGATGATTTTATTAACTAAGGGGATGGTGTCCAGATAGATAGGTTTATCTAATTGAATATAATATTTCTCATCCTTCAGTTGTCTGTAGCCTTCCCACAAATATTGTTCTCTATCCAAAATTACTATGGCACTCCCTTTATCTGCCGGTTTGATGACAATCTGTTTATTGTCTTTTAATTGTTTGAGGGCCAGAATTTCAGAATTGCTAAGATTAGGAGGAATTTGGTGAACTTTAAATTTGGTGTCAAAATATCTGTCGTCCGCTCTGATGATATTATCAATTTCTGGTGGAATTACAGTTTTTGGAGGAGTCCATGTTGACTTGTGAATAAACGGAAGTCTTTTAGTAGGAGGCTTATGCTCGTAGTAGGCCGCTAATCTGAGTGTTCTGTGATATTGTTGTACATCATACTTGGTTTGTGGGATCAGATCCCTATTAGTGCCCTGAGTGGGAATAAAATTGAGTCCCCGGGACAGCAGAGATATCTGTTCAGTGGTCAATTTTACATTCTTGGTTAAATTGATAACCGATTTGTTCCCCTCCTGTAGCGGCAGGCTTATGGGGATACTTAATTTAAATGTGCGCACCAGTGGTCAAATATGATTTTTCCGGTCTCATTTGTCCAATGAACATTGTCTGCTTCAGTTTTGAATTGTGTGCTGGGTAACATAGGAATGTACTCACCCAGTAGTGCAATGTATGTGTTGAGCTGTGTTAAGTTATGTTTCTCCTTCTCTGTCAGGCTGTTGGAAAAGTTAATTTGTGGGATGATGATCCGAGCCTGGGGAAAGGTAGTTTTAGCCACTCTCAGCATGCTCTGCAGTTGCTTGATGGACGTCTCTTTAGTCTTTTGGTCCCGATTGCAGATTCCGAAGGACATGATGATCTTCTCCACCGTGACGTGTGTTGTAGTGTTTTGCAGAATGCCCTCAGCGTTCCTGAAGTTGGCCCCTGGAAACGAATCGATCTGAAGGTCAGTTATGGTGTGTGGTGGCAGAGTAGACACATTTGAGTCTCCCATGATGACATGTTTTTTGTGGATGTTAAGATGCCATTCTTTTAGCTTTCTGGACGACGTCATGTGTCTTGAAGGGCGAAAGGGGCCCGCTGTGTGGGGTGTGAGGAGTACTCCCGTGCCGGCTGCCGGGGTAAGCAGGGTCTGCACTGCTGTGTGCAACGTTTCAGTAGATCTGAGTGTCGGGGCGATGGGACCCCCGCTGGGAGGACCAGCCTCACTCACCCTGGTCTCCTCCTCTGGGAGGATGGTGCTGTGAGTCGGCGAGAGTTCATCAATGGAGCTTGTGTCGTGTGAGACGCAGCCATTCCCCTGTGTGGGTGTGTGTGTGCTGGAAGATGGAGACTGGGTGGGCTGTGATGCGTCACCCAAAGTGAAGGGAAACATCCTGCGGATCCTCTGAGGTAGTGGAAGGTGCTGTAGAGGAGTGGCTGTGAAGAGGTCCTCCTCTGGTGTGTCCTCAACCACGCGCAGAGATGGCTCTGACCTCGCTGCGGAGAGAGGCCGACTGTGAGAAGTCCACCCATCCTCCAGTGTTGTGGGGACCGGAGTGTGTGCTGGCGTCTGAAGTGCACGGGGGGACATGTCCGTGGCAGCAGCGTGCAGCAAGGCTGTGGTCAGACCCGAAGCTGTAGCTGCGCCAGAGCCCCGACCTTGTGGTGGGAGGTCTCTCTTCGCGCCGACTCGGGGGGCTGAAATCTCCGGTGTGTGCATGTGTGTGTCAGTCTGCTCCTGCAGTCGTGTCAGTTCCGCCGTGATGATCTCTTCAGTCTCGGTCAGTGTTTCAGGCGTCAATCTGCGGCCGAAATGTCTCTTAGCCCAGTTAGACGCTATTTCGAACGGGGCATGCCACTCAGGTGACTCTAATATGTGCAGTTCACCTATTTCTTTTTCAATAACCTGTTCATAGTGGTTACGGAGAATGACGAGTGTCGTGTGTGCCCAGTTTTTGGCGTTGCCCTCAATCAGTTGTGATGTCTGTGTGTTAGGTACTGCAGGTTTAATCAAAATGGTTAACTGTTTCGTCATTTTGTCAATTGACACTGGAGTTTTTTCAGTACTCACATTAGAGAAGTGGTGAAATGCCTTGATTGTTCTGTGTAAGATGTGGCATTTGAGGGCAAAGTCTGGATCATCTGACCTTGTTTTATTCTCATCTCGATCTCTCACTTCAGGTTGATTACGAGTCTTGACTTGTGGGTGGTTCTCCCTCCTCCTATCTTCAGTGTTGATCTGTCGTATGTGCGCGTCTCTGCGCCTGGGCGCGTCTCTGCGTCTGGGCACCTGTTGCGGCTCCGCGCGTCGTCGGCTCTCCTCTCCATAATTGACGCGAAGTGGCGAGTTGCGTCTTCCGTAGTCCTCACGAAAGCGGCTCGGAGAATCCCCTCTGCGAACCATGTAACCTCCGCGTGGAGGGTCCGGTCTGTAGTAGGGCTCATCCCTGCGTTTCCGCGATGCGCTGTAGCTGTCTCTGTGTCTGTTCACCGTGTCGGGCAAGCGTCTTTCGCGCCGATGCAGCGATGGCTCTAGTCGGTCCTGACGAGGCTGGTTGCGTCGGGGAGAGACCCGGTCGTGGACGGGCAGGCCCGTCCTGGTCACGGAAGCGTAGGTTCTGCGTCGGTGACGGGAAGGCGACCTGCGGCGGTGGGGCGAACTGGGGGCGTCCTGGCGAAGTTCAGGAGCGCGTCCCCTCCGTGCGCTAATGTCCGCTCTCCTACCTCCATCATTAGCGGGAGCTCCGCGGTAGTGCTGGGATCTGTCCCTACCTCTGTACGTGGCAGTGGGATAGATGTCTCGCTCAGGGCTGCGATACCTTCCATGGCGGCCCCTCTTGTAGGTCACCGTGGTCCATTCCTCTCTGTTCAGTCGTCCGTGGTAGCTCATGCTAAGCTAGCCCCGTGTGTGTTTTGTAGGCCAGGAAAAAGTTACAGAAGCACTTTGGACTATTTATTTTGGCCAAACAGTGAAGCAAATAAAATGAATGAAAAAATAAAGAATGATACAGCAACGTTTCGATTTATATTAAATCTTCTTCAGGCTGATAAATTGTATAAAACTAATTGATTGTGAAGAGCGTGATGCCGCGAGTCAACTTACTCAGCGAACCCGCTTGAAAAAGGAGGGACCGGAAGCCAAGGTTGGCTTTACAACAGGTCAGAGGTCAAACGTCACTTTACGTGAAGACGTACAATTAGACCTAACTTTACGGTCAGCAGTTATTTACATCCTTTTTCCTTTGTAACATAACATGCAACCATTAAACATGTAAAAAATGAATATATATATATATGCACACATAAACCATGTTTGCAATTTGTGTGTGTGTGTGGAAAAGGTAATAAGCTTCAGTGCATTTAACCAATATAATGTTCTGGCATAACTTAGGAACAGGTAATAAGCTTCAGTGCATTTAACCAATATAATGTTCTGGCATAACTTTGGAACAGGTAATAAGCTTCAGTGCATTTAACCAATATAATGTTCTGGCATAACTTTGGAACAGGTAATAAGCTTCAGTGCATTTAACCAATATAATGTTCTGGCATACCTTTGGAACTCAACATTTGTAAAATACACAAATATATGTCACATTTGTACAGACAGGAGGTGGAAACCCTTGACCATAATAGCAGGTAAGTATTTTACAGGTAAGTATTTAACAGGTAAGTATTTAACACTGATAGTGAAGAGGCCTAAACTGTAAGGTTGAGTTTAGGGCTCTTACAAGGAGGTTAAGTTTAGGAAAAAACCTTTGGGTTGGGCTTCAGGTAAGTAAGTGGTTGTGTTTAGGTCTGGGTCCGGGTTGAGGTGAGGTCAGAGTTAAGGTTAAAGTGGGTCCAAATTAGGTTTAGGTCAGGCTGACGGTGAGGTCAGGGTTAAGGTTAAAGTAGGTCCAAATTAGGTTTAGGTCAGGTTGAAGGTGAGGTCAGGGTTAAGGTTAAAGTAGGTCCAAATTAGGTTTAAAGGTGAGGTCAGGGTTAAGGTTAAAGTAGGTCCAAATTAGGTTTAGGTCAGGTTGAAGGTGAGGTCCGGGTTGAGAGAAGATAAGGTTAGAGTTAGGCGCAGGATCAGGAATGAGGGAAATATACAAACATCAAAGGGAAAAGAAACAAAGCAAAGGAGGCACTGGCTGGTCAGGTTTGGGTTCGGGTTATGGGAGAGTGCTGTAAATACAGTCCAGCCCCCGGTGCACTGTCCATCACAGAGCCATGCTCCGAATCCCTCAATGTTCGTTCAAACCCTGTGGGTCCTTGGTCCCGAGTTTAGCGATCCATCTCATCTCGGCCTTCTTCCTCTGTGCCGTGGTCCAGCAGGCGTTAGTCTCGACGACTGTTGTTGTGAGTGCTTCCAGTCCATGTAAGAGAAAGTGTCTAACTAGTGGTGTATCAGTCTTCTTTCTCTTGGTAATGTTGTACTTGTGTTGTGCAAAGCGTGTGGAAAGCATATTGCCAGTTTCACCCACATATTGTAATTTACACTTTGTGCATGAAATATTGTAAACACAGTTTTTGGTGAAAGGGTCTCCTCTGGTTAGGATTTTAAATATTTCCCCTGTGCTGTTATTACAGAGCCACTGTCTATGTCTAAAGTAATCTTTTTGTACTGTGGGCCTTGGTTTTAAAAGTGGTTGTATTTTAGCCTTTACTAAGTGATCCTGTAAGTTTTTATTCCTTCTGAACGCTGGTATGATACTGTGATTACTTAGGGTGGGAGACCCTTTGATGCACGTATTGAAGTTGATTCTGAGTTGGTTGGATAATTTCTTGGTGGACGGAGAGTAGGTGGTGATGAGTGGAAGGCTTGAAGTAAGTGCTGTAGGTTTAACCTCCAGAAATGATTTGAGGCCCTTTCTACAGAAGGTCCTAGAGTACCCCCTAGTGGACAATGCTCGAAATAGAATTGTGACCGCTTCCTTGAAATCATTCTGTCCTGTGCAGATTCTGTGAAATCTAAGTAATTGTGATTTGATTAGTCCCGCGTACGTATGTTTGGGATGGAAACTGGTCTTGTGGAGGAGAGCATGTGTGTCTGTTTCTTTAAAGAACACTTTGATATCTAAACATTGATTTTTTTGGAAATTGTTTCCTTTAAAAATTGTCGTGTCCAGAAAATCCACCGACTTCAGACTGCTCGTTGATTTAATTTTAATCGAGTCCCTGTGGGTATTGAGGGTATTTAGGAAGCTCTCAAATTCTAGTTGGTTATGGGTCCACACCCCCCAGATATCATCGAGGTATCTATAATAATGGAGCGGCTTTTTTTCACATGCCTGCAGTGCTGTAGTCTCCCATTCAGCCATGAAGATATTGGCATAAGCTGGTGCGAATTTTTTGCCCATGGCTGTTCCTTTAATTTGTAAGAACCATTCCTCGTTGAATTGGAAATCATTTCTGGTCAGATTAATCTTCAGTAATTCCAGTAGCTCTTTATCAGGCCTCTTTATGTTACGCTGTTTTTGGAAGGCGTTTTTTATAGCCTGTAATCCCTCTTCAATGTCTATGTTGGTGTATAAGCTCTCAATATCTAAGGTAAAGAGGATGGCTTCTTCAGGAATCTTCAGTTTCTTTACTATGTTCACGAAATGATAAGTGTCTTTAATATAGCTGGGATGTGTGATTGAAAGAGGATTTAAAAAGTGGTCCAAATACTCCGCCGTGTGGTAGGTCTCGCTGCTGCAGTCTGAGACAATAGGACGGCCTGGTGGAATTTGATGAGGTAAGCTCCATTTACTGGGATCTTTGTGGATCTTAGGGAGCATATAAAAGATTCTGGCTCTGGGTGTGGAGTCCCCTATCAGGTAGTGCTTCTGTTTAGTGTTAATAAATCTTTTGTCGTGTAAAGATTGGATGATTTTATTAACTAAGGGGATGGTGTCCAGATAGATAGGTTTATCTAATTGAATATAATATTTCTCATCCTTCAGTTGTCTGTAGCCTTCCCACAAATATTGTTCTCTATCCAAAATTACTATGGCACTCCCTTTATCTGCCGGTTTGATGACAATCTGTTTATTGTCTTTTAATTGTTTGAGGGCCAGAATTTCAGAATTGCTAAGATTAGGAGGAATTTGGTGAACTTTAAATTTGGTGTCAAAATATCTGTCGTCCGCTCTGATGATATTATCAATTTCTGGTGGAATTACAGTTTTTGGAGGAGTCCATGTTGACTTGTGAATAAACGGAAGTCTTTTAGTAGGAGGCTTATGCTCGTAGTAGGCCGCTAATCTGAGTGTTCTGTGATATTGTTGTACATCATACTTGGTTTGTGGGATCAGATCCCTATTAGTGCCCTGAGTGGGAATAAAATTGAGTCCCCGGGACAGCAGAGATATCTGTTCAGTGGTCAATTTTACATTCTTGGTTAAATTGATAACCGATTTGTTCCCCTCCTGTAGCGGCAGGCTTATGGGGATACTTAATTTAAATGTGCGCACCAGTGGTCAAATATGATTTTTCCGGTCTCATTTGTCCAATGAACATTGTCTGCTTCAGTTTTGAATTGTGTGCTGGGTAACATAGGAATGTACTCACCCAGTAGTGCAATGTATGTGTTGAGCTGTGTTAAGTTATGTTTCTCCTTCTCTGTCAGGCTGTTGGAAAAGTTAATTTGTGGGATGATGATCCGAGCCTGGGGAAAGGTAGTTTTAGCCACTCTCAGCATGCTCTGCAGTTGCTTGATGGACGTCTCTTTAGTCTTTTGGTCCCGATTGCAGATTCCGAAGGACATGATGATCTTCTCCACCGTGACGTGTGTTGTAGTGTTTTGCAGAATGCCCTCAGCGTTCCTGAAGTTGGCCCCTGGAAACGAATCGATCTGAAGGTCAGTTATGGTGTGTGGTGGCAGAGTAGACACATTTGAGTCTCCCATGATGACATGTTTTTTGTGGATGTTAAGATGCCATTCTTTTAGCTTTCTGGACGACGTCATGTGTCTTGAAGGGCGAAAGGGGCCCGCTGTGTGGGGTGTGAGGAGTACTCCCGTGCCGGCTGCCGGGGTAAGCAGGGTCTGCACTGCTGTGTGCAACGTTTCAGTAGATCTGAGTGTCGGGGCGATGGGACCCCCGCTGGGAGGACCAGCCTCACTCACCCTGGTCTCCTCCTCTGGGAGGATGGTGCTGTGAGTCGGCGAGAGTTCATCAATGGAGCTTGTGTCGTGTGAGACGCAGCCATTCCCCTGTGTGGGTGTGTGTGTGCTGGAAGATGGAGACTGGGTGGGCTGTGATGCGTCACCCAAAGTGAAGGGAAACATCCTGCGGATCCTCTGAGGTAGTGGAAGGTGCTGTAGAGGAGTGGCTGTGAAGAGGTCCTCCTCTGGTGTGTCCTCAACCACGCGCAGAGATGGCTCTGACCTCGCTGCGGAGAGAGGCCGACTGTGAGAAGTCCACCCATCCTCCAGTGTTGTGGGGACCGGAGTGTGTGCTGGCGTCTGAAGTGCACGGGGGGACATGTCCGTGGCAGCAGCGTGCAGCAAGGCTGTGGTCAGACCCGAAGCTGTAGCTGCGCCAGAGCCCCGACCTTGTGGTGGGAGGTCTCTCTTCGCGCCGACTCGGGGGGCTGAAATCTCCGGTGTGTGCATGTGTGTGTCAGTCTGCTCCTGCAGTCGTGTCAGTTCCGCCGTGATGATCTCTTCAGTCTCGGTCAGTGTTTCAGGCGTCAATCTGCGGCCGAAATGTCTCTTAGCCCAGTTAGACGCTATTTCGAACGGGGCATGCCACTCAGGTGACTCTAATATGTGCAGTTCACCTATTTCTTTTTCAATAACCTGTTCATAGTGGTTACGGAGAATGACGAGTGTCGTGTGTGCCCAGTTTTTGGCGTTGCCCTCAATCAGTTGTGATGTCTGTGTGTTAGGTACTGCAGGTTTAATCAAAATGGTTAACTGTTTCGTCATTTTGTCAATTGACACTGGAGTTTTTTCAGTACTCACATTAGAGAAGTGGTGAAATGCCTTGATTGTTCTGTGTAAGATGTGGCATTTGAGGGCAAAGTCTGGATCATCTGACCTTGTTTTATTCTCATCTCGATCTCTCACTTCAGGTTGATTACGAGTCTTGACTTGTGGGTGGTTCTCCCTCCTCCTATCTTCAGTGTTGATCTGTCGTATGTGCGCGTCTCTGCGCCTGGGCGCGTCTCTGCGTCTGGGCACCTGTTGCGGCTCCGCGCGTCGTCGGCTCTCCTCTCCATAATTGACGCGAAGTGGCGAGTTGCGTCTTCCGTAGTCCTCACGAAAGCGGCTCGGAGAATCCCCTCTGCGAACCATGTAACCTCCGCGTGGAGGGTCCGGTCTGTAGTAGGGCTCATCCCTGCGTTTCCGCGATGCGCTGTAGCTGTCTCTGTGTCTGTTCACCGTGTCGGGCAAGCGTCTTTCGCGCCGATGCAGCGATGGCTCTAGTCGGTCCTGACGAGGCTGGTTGCGTCGGGGAGAGACCCGGTCGTGGACGGGCAGGCCCGTCCTGGTCACGGAAGCGTAGGTTCTGCGTCGGTGACGGGAAGGCGACCTGCGGCGGTGGGGCGAACTGGGGGCGTCCTGGCGAAGTTCAGGAGCGCGTCCCCTCCGTGCGCTAATGTCCGCTCTCCTACCTCCATCATTAGCGGGAGCTCCGCGGTAGTGCTGGGATCTGTCCCTACCTCTGTACGTGGCAGTGGGATAGATGTCTCGCTCAGGGCTGCGATACCTTCCATGGCGGCCCCTCTTGTAGGTCACCGTGGTCCATTCCTCTCTGTTCAGTCGTCCGTGGTAGCTCATGCTAAGCTAGCCCCGTGTGTGTTTTGTAGGCCAGGAAAAAGTTACAGAAGCACTTTGGACTATTTATTTTGGCCAAACAGTGAAGCAAATAAAATGAATGAAAAAATAAAAAATGATACAGCAACGTTTCGATTTATATTAAATCTTCTTCAGGCTGATAAATTGTATAAAACTAATTGATTGTGAAGAGCGTGATGCCGCGAGTCAACTTACTCAGCGAACCCGCTTGAAAAAGGAGGGACCGGAAGCCAAGGTTGGCTTTACAACAGGTCAGAGGTCAAACGTCACTTTACGTGAAGACGTAAAATTAGACCTAACTTTACGGTCAGCAGTTATTTACATCCTTTTTCCTTTGTAACATAACATGCAACCATTAAACATGTAAAAAATGAATATATATATATATGCACACATAAACCATGTTTGCAATTTGTGTGTGTGTGTGGAAAAGGTAATAAGCTTCAGTGCATTTAACCAATATAATGTTCTGGCATAACTTAGGAACAGGTAATAAGCTTCAGTGCATTTAACCAATATAATGTTCTGGCATAACTTTGGAACAGGTAATAAGCTTCAGTGCATTTAACCAATATAATGTTCTGGCATAACTTTGGAACAGGTAATAAGCTTCAGTGCATTTAACCAATATAATGTTCTGGCATACCTTTGGAACTCAACATTTGTAAAATACACAAATATATGTCACATTTGTACAGACAGGAGGTGGAAACCCTTGACCATAATAGCAGGTAAGTATTTTACAGGTAAGTATTTAACAGGTAAGTATTTAACACTGATAGTGAAGAGGCCTAAACTGTAAGGTTGAGTTTAGGGCTCTTACAAGGAGGTTAAGTTTAGGAAAAAACCTTTGGGTTGGGCTTCAGGTAAGTAAGTGGTTGTGTTTAGGTCTGGGTCCGGGTTGAGGTGAGGTCAGAGTTAAGGTTAAAGTGGGTCCAAATTAGGTTTAGGTCAGGCTGACGGTGAGGTCAGGGTTAAGGTTAAAGTAGGTCCAAATTAGGTTTAGGTCAGGTTGAAGGTGAGGTCAGGGTTAAGGTTAAAGTAGGTCCAAATTAGGTTTAAAGGTGAGGTCAGGGTTAAGGTTAAAGTAGGTCCAAATTAGGTTTAGGTCAGGTTGAAGGTGAGGTCCGGGTTGAGAGAAGATAAGGTTAGAGTTAGGCGCAGGATCAGGAATGAGGGAAATATACAAACATCAAAGGGAAAAGAAACAAAGCAAAGGAGGCACTGGCTGGTCAGGTTTGGGTTCGGGTTATGGGAGAGTGCTGTAAATACAGTCCAGCCCCCGGTGCACTGTCCATCACAGAGCCATGCTCCGAATCCCTCAATGTTCGTTCAAACCCTGTGGGTCCTTGGTCCCGAGTTTAGCGATCCATCTCATCTCGGCCTTCTTCCTCTGTGCCGTGGTCCAGCAGGCGTTAGTCTCGACGACTGTTGTTGTGAGTGCTTCCAGTCCATGTAAGAGAAAGTGTCTAACTAGTGGTGTATCAGTCTTCTTTCTCTTGGTAATGTTGTACTTGTGTTGTGCAAAGCGTGTGGAAAGCATATTGCCAGTTTCACCCACATATTGTAATTTACACTTTGTGCATGAAATATTGTAAACACAGTTTTTGGTGAAAGGGTCTCCTCTGGTTAGGATTTTAAATATTTCCCCTGTGCTGTTATTACAGAGCCACTGTCTATGTCTAAAGTAATCTTTTTGTACTGTGGGCCTTGGTTTTAAAAGTGGTTGTATTTTAGCCTTTACTAAGTGATCCTGTAAGTTTTTATTCCTTCTGAACGCTGGTATGATACTGTGATTACTTAGGGTGGGAGACCCTTTGATGCACGTATTGAAGTTGATTCTGAGTTGGTTGGATAATTTCTTGGTGGACGGAGAGTAGGTGGTGATGAGTGGAAGGCTTGAAGTAAGTGCTGTAGGTTTAACCTCCAGAAATGATTTGAGGCCCTTTCTACAGAAGGTCCTAGAGTACCCCCTAGTGGACAATGCTCGAAATAGAATTGTGACCGCTTCCTTGAAATCATTCTGTCCTGTGCAGATTCTGTGAAATCTAAGTAATTGTGATTTGATTAGTCCCGCGTACGTATGTTTGGGATGGAAACTGGTCTTGTGGAGGAGAGCATGTGTGTCTGTTTCTTTAAAGAACACTTTGATATCTAAACATTGATTTTTTTGGAAATTGTTTCCTTTAAAAATTGTCGTGTCCAGAAAATCCACCGACTTCAGACTGCTCGTTGATTTAATTTTAATCGAGTCCCTGTGGGTATTGAGGGTATTTAGGAAGCTCTCAAATTCTAGTTGGTTATGGGTCCACACCCCCCAGATATCATCGAGGTATCTATAATAATGGAGCGGCTTTTTTTCACATGCCTGCAGTGCTGTAGTCTCCCATTCAGCCATGAAGATATTGGCATAAGCTGGTGCGAATTTTTTGCCCATGGCTGTTCCTTTAATTTGTAAGAACCATTCCTCGTTGAATTGGAAATCATTTCTGGTCAGATTAATCTTCAGTAATTCCAGTAGCTCTTTATCAGGCCTCTTTATGTTACGCTGTTTTTGGAAGGCGTTTTTTATAGCCTGTAATCCCTCTTCAATGTCTATGTTGGTGTATAAGCTCTCAATATCTAAGGTAAAGAGGATGGCTTCTTCAGGAATCTTCAGTTTCTTTACTATGTTCACGAAATGATAAGTGTCTTTAATATAGCTGGGATGTGTGATTGAAAGAGGATTTAAAAAGTGGTCCAAATACTCCGCCGTGTGGTAGGTCTCGCTGCTGCAGTCTGAGACAATAGGACGGCCTGGTGGAATTTGATGAGGTAAGCTCCATTTACTGGGATCTTTGTGGATCTTAGGGAGCATATAAAAGATTCTGGCTCTGGGTGTGGAGTCCCCTATCAGGTAGTGCTTCTGTTTAGTGTTAATAAATCTTTTGTCGTGTAAAGATTGGATGATTTTATTAACTAAGGGGATGGTGTCCAGATAGATAGGTTTATCTAATTGAATATAATATTTCTCATCCTTCAGTTGTCTGTAGCCTTCCCACAAATATTGTTCTCTATCCAAAATTACTATGGCACTCCCTTTATCTGCCGGTTTGATGACAATCTGTTTATTGTCTTTTAATTGTTTGAGGGCCAGAATTTCAGAATTGCTAAGATTAGGAGGAATTTGGTGAACTTTAAATTTGGTGTCAAAATATCTGTCGTCCGCTCTGATGATATTATCAATTTCTGGTGGAATTGCAGTTTTTGGAGGAGTCCATGTTGACTTGTGAATAAACGGAAGTCTTTTAGTAGGAGGCTTATGCTCGTAGTAGGCCGCTAATCTGAGTGTTCTGTGATATTGTTGTACATCATACTTGGTTTGTGGGATCAGATCCCTATTAGTGCCCTGAGTGGGAATAAAATTGAGTCCCCGGGACAGCAGAGATATCTGTTCAGTGGTCAATTTTACATTCTTGGTTAAATTGATAACCGATTTGTTCCCCTCCTGTAGCGGCAGGCTTATGGGGATACTTAATTTAAATGTGCGCACCAGTGGTCAAATATGATTTTTCCGGTCTCATTTGTCCAATGAACATTGTCTGCTTCAGTTTTGAATTGTGTGCTGGGTAACATAGGAATGTACTCACCCAGTAGTGCAATGTATGTGTTGAGCTGTGTTAAGTTATGTTTCTCCTTCTCTGTCAGGCTGTTGGAAAAGTTAATTTGTGGGATGATGATCCGAGCCTGGGGAAAGGTAGTTTTAGCCACTCTCAGCATGCTCTGCAGTTGCTTGATGGACGTCTCTTTAGTCTTTTGGTCCCGATTGCAGATTCCGAAGGACATGATGATCTTCTCCACCGTGACGTGTGTTGTAGTGTTTTGCAGAATGCCCTCAGCGTTCCTGAAGTTGGCCCCTGGAAACGAATCGATCTGAAGGTCAGTTATGGTGTGTGGTGGCAGAGTAGACACATTTGAGTCTCCCATGATGACATGTTTTTTGTGGATGTTAAGATGCCATTCTTTTAGCTTTCTGGACGACGTCATGTGTCTTGAAGGGCGAAAGGGGCCCGCTGTGTGGGGTGTGAGGAGTACTCCCGTGCCGGCTGCCGGGGTAAGCAGGGTCTGCACTGCTGTGTGCAACGTTTCAGTAGATCTGAGTGTCGGGGCGATGGGACCCCCGCTGGGAGGACCAGCCTCACTCACCCTGGTCTCCTCCTCTGGGAGGATGGTGCTGTGAGTCGGCGAGAGTTCATCAATGGAGCTTGTGTCGTGTGAGACGCAGCCATTCCCCTGTGTGGGTGTGTGTGTGCTGGAAGATGGAGACTGGGTGGGCTGTGATGCGTCACCCAAAGTGAAGGGAAACATCCTGCGGATCCTCTGAGGTAGTGGAAGGTGCTGTAGAGGAGTGGCTGTGAAGAGGTCCTCCTCTGGTGTGTCCTCAACCACGCGCAGAGATGGCTCTGACCTCGCTGCGGAGAGAGGCCGACTGTGAGAAGTCCACCCATCCTCCAGTGTTGTGGGGACCGGAGTGTGTGCTGGCGTCTGAAGTGCACGGGGGGACATGTCCGTGGCAGCAGCGTGCAGCAAGGCTGTGGTCAGACCCGAAGCTGTAGCTGCGCCAGAGCCCCGACCTTGTGGTGGGAGGTCTCTCTTCGCGCCGACTCGGGGGGCTGAAATCTCCGGTGTGTGCATGTGTGTGTCAGTCTGCTCCTGCAGTCGTGTCAGTTCCGCCGTGATGATCTCTTCAGTCTCGGTCAGTGTTTCAGGCGTCAATCTGCGGCCGAAATGTCTCTTAGCCCAGTTAGACGCTATTTCGAACGGGGCATGCCACTCAGGTGACTCTAATATGTGCAGTTCACCTATTTCTTTTTCAATAACCTGTTCATAGTGGTTACGGAGAATGACGAGTGTCGTGTGTGCCCAGTTTTTGGCGTTGCCCTCAATCAGTTGTGATGTCTGTGTGTTAGGTACTGCAGGTTTAATCAAAATGGTTAACTGTTTCGTCATTTTGTCAATTGACACTGGAGTTTTTTCAGTACTCACATTAGAGAAGTGGTGAAATGCCTTGATTGTTCTGTGTAAGATGTGGCATTTGAGGGCAAAGTCTGGATCATCTGACCTTGTTTTATTCTCATCTCGATCTCTCACTTCAGGTTGATTACGAGTCTTGACTTGTGGGTGGTTCTCCCTCCTCCTATCTTCAGTGTTGATCTGTCGTATGTGCGCGTCTCTGCGCCTGGGCGCGTCTCTGCGTCTGGGCACCTGTTGCGGCTCCGCGCGTCGTCGGCTCTCCTCTCCATAATTGACGCGAAGTGGCGAGTTGCGTCTTCCGTAGTCCTCACGAAAGCGGCTCGGAGAATCCCCTCTGCGAACCATGTAACCTCCGCGTGGAGGGTCCGGTCTGTAGTAGGGCTCATCCCTGCGTTTCCGCGATGCGCTGTAGCTGTCTCTGTGTCTGTTCACCGTGTCGGGCAAGCGTCTTTCGCGCCGATGCAGCGATGGCTCTAGTCGGTCCTGACGAGGCTGGTTGCGTCGGGGAGAGACCCGGTCGTGGACGGGCAGGCCCGTCCTGGTCACGGAAGCGTAGGTTCTGCGTCGGTGACGGGAAGGCGACCTGCGGCGGTGGGGCGAACTGGGGGCGTCCTGGCGAAGTTCAGGAGCGCGTCCCCTCCGTGCGCTAATGTCCGCTCTCCTACCTCCATCATTAGCGGGAGCTCCGCGGTAGTGCTGGGATCTGTCCCTACCTCTGTACGTGGCAGTGGGATAGATGTCTCGCTCAGGGCTGCGATACCTTCCATGGCGGCCCCTCTTGTAGGTCACCGTGGTCCATTCCTCTCTGTTCAGTCGTCCGTGGTAGCTCATGCTAAGCTAGCCCCGTGTGTGTTTTGTAGGCCAGGAAAAAGTTACAGAAGCACTTTGGACTATTTATTTTGGCCAAACAGTGAAGCAAATAAAATGAATGAAAAAATAAAAAATGATACAGCAACGTTTCGATTTATATTAAATCTTCTTCAGGCTGATAAATTGTATAAAACTAATTGATTGTGAAGAGCGTGATGCCGCGAGTCAACTTACTCAGCGAACCCGCTTGAAAAAGGAGGGACCGGAAGCCAAGGTTGGCTTTACAACAGGTCAGAGGTCAAACGTCACTTTACGTGAAGACGTAAAATTAGACCTAACTTTACGGTCAGCAGTTATTTACATCCTTTTTCCTTTGTAACATAACATGCAACCATTAAACATGTAAAAAATGAATATATATATATATGCACACATAAACCATGTTTGCAATTTGTGTGTGTGTGTGGAAAAGGTAATAAGCTTCAGTGCATTTAACCAATATAATGTTCTGGCATAACTTAGGAACAGGTAATAAGCTTCAGTGCATTTAACCAATATAATGTTCTGGCATAACTTTGGAACAGGTAATAAGCTTCAGTGCATTTAACCAATATAATGTTCTGGCATAACTTTGGAACAGGTAATAAGCTTCAGTGCATTTAACCAATATAATGTTCTGGCATACCTTTGGAACTCAACATTTGTAAAATACACAAATATATGTCACATTTGTACAGACAGGAGGTGGAAACCCTTGACCATAATAGCAGGTAAGTATTTTACAGGTAAGTATTTAACAGGTAAGTATTTAACACTGATAGTGAAGAGGCCTAAACTGTAAGGTTGAGTTTAGGGCTCTTACAAGGAGGTTAAGTTTAGGAAAAAACCTTTGGGTTGGGCTTCAGGTAAGTAAGTGGTTGTGTTTAGGTCTGGGTCCGGGTTGAGGTGAGGTCAGAGTTAAGGTTAAAGTGGGTCCAAATTAGGTTTAGGTCAGGCTGACGGTGAGGTCAGGGTTAAGGTTAAAGTAGGTCCAAATTAGGTTTAGGTCAGGTTGAAGGTGAGGTCAGGGTTAAGGTTAAAGTAGGTCCAAATTAGGTTTAAAGGTGAGGTCAGGGTTAAGGTTAAAGTAGGTCCAAATTAGGTTTAGGTCAGGTTGAAGGTGAGGTCCGGGTTGAGAGAAGATAAGGTTAGAGTTAGGCGCAGGATCAGGAATGAGGGAAATATACAAACATCAAAGGGAAAAGAAACAAAGCAAAGGAGGCACTGGCTGGTCAGGTTTGGGTTCGGGTTATGGGAGAGTGCTGTAAATACAGTCCAGCCCCCGGTGCACTGTCCATCACAGAGCCATGCTCCGAATCCCTCAATGTTCGTTCAAACCCTGTGGGTCCTTGGTCCCGAGTTTAGCGATCCATCTCATCTCGGCCTTCTTCCTCTGTGCCGTGGTCCAGCAGGCGTTAGTCTCGACGACTGTTGTTGTGAGTGCTTCCAGTCCATGTAAGAGAAAGTGTCTAACTAGTGGTGTATCAGTCTTCTTTCTCTTGGTAATGTTGTACTTGTGTTGTGCAAAGCGTGTGGAAAGCATATTGCCAGTTTCACCCACATATTGTAATTTACACTTTGTGCATGAAATATTGTAAACACAGTTTTTGGTGAAAGGGTCTCCTCTGGTTAGGATTTTAAATATTTCCCCTGTGCTGTTATTACAGAGCCACTGTCTATGTCTAAAGTAATCTTTTTGTACTGTGGGCCTTGGTTTTAAAAGTGGTTGTATTTTAGCCTTTACTAAGTGATCCTGTAAGTTTTTATTCCTTCTGAACGCTGGTATGATACTGTGATTACTTAGGGTGGGAGACCCTTTGATGCACGTATTGAAGTTGATTCTGAGTTGGTTGGATAATTTCTTGGTGGACGGAGAGTAGGTGGTGATGAGTGGAAGGCTTGAAGTAAGTGCTGTAGGTTTAACCTCCAGAAATGATTTGAGGCCCTTTCTACAGAAGGTCCTAGAGTACCCCCTAGTGGACAATGCTCGAAATAGAATTGTGACCGCTTCCTTGAAATCATTCTGTCCTGTGCAGATTCTGTGAAATCTAAGTAATTGTGATTTGATTAGTCCCGCGTACGTATGTTTGGGATGGAAACTGGTCTTGTGGAGGAGAGCATGTGTGTCTGTTTCTTTAAAGAACACTTTGATATCTAAACATTGATTTTTTTGGAAATTGTTTCCTTTAAAAATTGTCGTGTCCAGAAAATCCACCGACTTCAGACTGCTCGTTGATTTAATTTTAATCGAGTCCCTGTGGGTATTGAGGGTATTTAGGAAGCTCTCAAATTCTAGTTGGTTATGGGTCCACACCCCCCAGATATCATCGAGGTATCTATAATAATGGAGCGGCTTTTTTTCACATGCCTGCAGTGCTGTAGTCTCCCATTCAGCCATGAAGATATTGGCATAAGCTGGTGCGAATTTTTTGCCCATGGCTGTTCCTTTAATTTGTAAGAACCATTCCTCGTTGAATTGGAAATCATTTCTGGTCAGATTAATCTTCAGTAATTCCAGTAGCTCTTTATCAGGCCTCTTTATGTTACGCTGTTTTTGGAAGGCGTTTTTTATAGCCTGTAATCCCTCTTCAATGTCTATGTTGGTGTATAAGCTCTCAATATCTAAGGTAAAGAGGATGGCTTCTTCAGGAATCTTCAGTTTCTTTACTATGTTCACGAAATGATAAGTGTCTTTAATATAGCTGGGATGTGTGATTGAAAGAGGATTTAAAAAGTGGTCCAAATACTCCGCCGTGTGGTAGGTCTCGCTGCTGCAGTCTGAGACAATAGGACGGCCTGGTGGAATTTGATGAGGTAAGCTCCATTTACTGGGATCTTTGTGGATCTTAGGGAGCATATAAAAGATTCTGGCTCTGGGTGTGGAGTCCCCTATCAGGTAGTGCTTCTGTTTAGTGTTAATAAATCTTTTGTCGTGTAAAGATTGGATGATTTTATTAACTAAGGGGATGGTGTCCAGATAGATAGGTTTATCTAATTGAATATAATATTTCTCATCCTTCAGTTGTCTGTAGCCTTCCCACAAATATTGTTCTCTATCCAAAATTACTATGGCACTCCCTTTATCTGCCGGTTTGATGACAATCTGTTTATTGTCTTTTAATTGTTTGAGGGCCAGAATTTCAGAATTGCTAAGATTAGGAGGAATTTGGTGAACTTTAAATTTGGTGTCAAAATATCTGTCGTCCGCTCTGATGATATTATCAATTTCTGGTGGAATTACAGTTTTTGGAGGAGTCCATGTTGACTTGTGAATAAACGGAAGTCTTTTAGTAGGAGGCTTATGCTCGTAGTAGGCCGCTAATCTGAGTGTTCTGTGATATTGTTGTACATCATACTTGGTTTGTGGGATCAGATCCCTATTAGTGCCCTGAGTGGGAATAAAATTGAGTCCCCGGGACAGCAGAGATATCTGTTCAGTGGTCAATTTTACATTCTTGGTTAAATTGATAACCGATTTGTTCCCCTCCTGTAGCGGCAGGCTTATGGGGATACTTAATTTAAATGTGCGCACCAGTGGTCAAATATGATTTTTCCGGTCTCATTTGTCCAATGAACATTGTCTGCTTCAGTTTTGAATTGTGTGCTGGGTAACATAGGAATGTACTCACCCAGTAGTGCAATGTATGTGTTGAGCTGTGTTAAGTTATGTTTCTCCTTCTCTGTCAGGCTGTTGGAAAAGTTAATTTGTGGGATGATGATCCGAGCCTGGGGAAAGGTAGTTTTAGCCACTCTCAGCATGCTCTGCAGTTGCTTGATGGACGTCTCTTTAGTCTTTTGGTCCCGATTGCAGATTCCGAAGGACATGATGATCTTCTCCACCGTGACGTGTGTTGTAGTGTTTTGCAGAATGCCCTCAGCGTTCCTGAAGTTGGCCCCTGGAAACGAATCGATCTGAAGGTCAGTTATGGTGTGTGGTGGCAGAGTAGACACATTTGAGTCTCCCATGATGACATGTTTTTTGTGGATGTTAAGATGCCATTCTTTTAGCTTTCTGGACGACGTCATGTGTCTTGAAGGGCGAAAGGGGCCCGCTGTGTGGGGTGTGAGGAGTACTCCCGTGCCGGCTGCCGGGGTAAGCAGGGTCTGCACTGCTGTGTGCAACGTTTCAGTAGATCTGAGTGTCGGGGCGATGGGACCCCCGCTGGGAGGACCAGCCTCACTCACCCTGGTCTCCTCCTCTGGGAGGATGGTGCTGTGAGTCGGCGAGAGTTCATCAATGGAGCTTGTGTCGTGTGAGACGCAGCCATTCCCCTGTGTGGGTGTGTGTGTGCTGGAAGATGGAGACTGGGTGGGCTGTGATGCGTCACCCAAAGTGAAGGGAAACATCCTGCGGATCCTCTGAGGTAGTGGAAGGTGCTGTAGAGGAGTGGCTGTGAAGAGGTCCTCCTCTGGTGTGTCCTCAACCACGCGCAGAGATGGCTCTGACCTCGCTGCGGAGAGAGGCCGACTGTGAGAAGTCCACCCATCCTCCAGTGTTGTGGGGACCGGAGTGTGTGCTGGCGTCTGAAGTGCACGGGGGGACATGTCCGTGGCAGCAGCGTGCAGCAAGGCTGTGGTCAGACCCGAAGCTGTAGCTGCGCCAGAGCCCCGACCTTGTGGTGGGAGGTCTCTCTTCGCGCCGACTCGGGGGGCTGAAATCTCCGGTGTGTGCATGTGTGTGTCAGTCTGCTCCTGCAGTCGTGTCAGTTCCGCCGTGATGATCTCTTCAGTCTCGGTCAGTGTTTCAGGCGTCAATCTGCGGCCGAAATGTCTCTTAGCCCAGTTAGACGCTATTTCGAACGGGGCATGCCACTCAGGTGACTCTAATATGTGCAGTTCACCTATTTCTTTTTCAATAACCTGTTCATAGTGGTTACGGAGAATGACGAGTGTCGTGTGTGCCCAGTTTTTGGCGTTGCCCTCAATCAGTTGTGATGTCTGTGTGTTAGGTACTGCAGGTTTAATCAAAATGGTTAACTGTTTCGTCATTTTGTCAATTGACACTGGAGTTTTTTCAGTACTCACATTAGAGAAGTGGTGAAATGCCTTGATTGTTCTGTGTAAGATGTGGCATTTGAGGGCAAAGTCTGGATCATCTGACCTTGTTTTATTCTCATCTCGATCTCTCACTTCAGGTTGATTACGAGTCTTGACTTGTGGGTGGTTCTCCCTCCTCCTATCTTCAGTGTTGATCTGTCGTATGTGCGCGTCTCTGCGCCTGGGCGCGTCTCTGCGTCTGGGCACCTGTTGCGGCTCCGCGCGTCGTCGGCTCTCCTCTCCATAATTGACGCGAAGTGGCGAGTTGCGTCTTCCGTAGTCCTCACGAAAGCGGCTCGGAGAATCCCCTCTGCGAACCATGTAACCTCCGCGTGGAGGGTCCGGTCTGTAGTAGGGCTCATCCCTGCGTTTCCGCGATGCGCTGTAGCTGTCTCTGTGTCTGTTCACCGTGTCGGGCAAGCGTCTTTCGCGCCGATGCAGCGATGGCTCTAGTCGGTCCTGACGAGGCTGGTTGCGTCGGGGAGAGACCCGGTCGTGGACGGGCAGGCCCGTCCTGGTCACGGAAGCGTAGGTTCTGCGTCGGTGACGGGAAGGCGACCTGCGGCGGTGGGGCGAACTGGGGGCGTCCTGGCGAAGTTCAGGAGCGCGTCCCCTCCGTGCGCTAATGTCCGCTCTCCTACCTCCATCATTAGCGGGAGCTCCGCGGTAGTGCTGGGATCTGTCCCTACCTCTGTACGTGGCAGTGGGATAGATGTCTCGCTCAGGGCTGCGATACCTTCCATGGCGGCCCCTCTTGTAGGTCACCGTGGTCCATTCCTCTCTGTTCAGTCGTCCGTGGTAGCTCATGCTAAGCTAGCCCCGTGTGTGTTTTGTAGGCCAGGAAAAAGTTACAGAAGCACTTTGGACTATTTATTTTGGCCAAACAGTGAAGCAAATAAAATGAATGAAAAAATAAAAAATGATACAGCAACGTTTCGATTTATATTAAATCTTCTTCAGGCTGATAAATTGTATAAAACTAATTGATTGTGAAGAGCGTGATGCCGCGAGTCAACTTACTCAGCGAACCCGCTTGAAAAAGGAGGTTAGGGTTAGGGGTTAGGGTTAGGGTTAGGGTTAGGGTTAGGGTTAGGGTTAGGGTTAGGGTTAGGGTTAGGGTTAGGGTTAGGGTTAGGGTTAGGGTTAGGGTTAGGGTTAGGGTTAGGGTTAGGGTTAGGGTTAGGGTTAGGGTTAGGGTTAGGGTTAGGGTTAGGGTTAGGGTTAGGGTTAGGGTTAGGGTTAGGGTTAGGGTTAGGGTTAGGGTTAGGGTTAGGGTTAGGGTTAGGGTTAGGGTTAGGGTTAGGGTTAGGGTTAGGGTTAGGGTTAGGGGTTAGGGTTAGGGTTAGGGTTAGGGTTAGGGTTAGGGTTAGGGTTAGGGTTAGGGTTAGGGTTAGGGTTAGGGTTAGGGTTAGGGTTAGGGTTAGGGTTAGGGTTAGGGTTAGGGTTAGGGTTAGGGTTAGGGTTAGGGTTAGGGTTAGGGTTAGGGTTAGGGTTAGGGTTAGGGTTAGGGTTAGGGTTAGGGTTAGGGTTAGGGTTAGGGTTAGGGTTAGGGTTAGGGTTAGGGTTAGGGTTAGGGTTAGGGTTAGGGTTAGGGTTAGGGTTAGGGTTAGGGTTAGGGTTAGGGTTAGGGTTAGGGTTAGGGTTAGGGTTAGGGTTAGGGTTAGGGTTAGGGTTAGGGTTAGGGTTAGGGTTAGGGTTAGGGTTAGGGTTAGGGTTAGGGTTAGGGTTAGGGTTAGGGTTAGGGTTAGGGTTAGGGTTAGGGTTAGGGTTAGGGTTAGGGTTAGGGTTAGGGTTAGGGTTAGGGTTAGGGTTAGGGTTAGGGTTAGGGTTAGGGTTAGGGTTAGGGTTAGGGTTAGGGTTAGGGTTAGGGTTAGGGTTAGGGTTAGGGTTAGGGTTAGGGTTAGGGTTAGGGTTAGGGTTAGGGTTAGGGTTAGGGTTAGGGTTAGGGTTAGGGTTAGGGTTAGGGTTAGGGTTAGGGTTAGGGTTAGGGTTAGGGTTAGGGTTAGGGTTAGGGTTAGGGTTAGGGTTAGGGTTAGGGTTAGGGTTAGGGTTAGGGTTAGGGTTAGGGTTAGGGTTAGGGTTAGGGTTAGGGTTAGGGTTAGGGTTAGGGTTAGGGTTAGGGTTAGGGTTAGGGTTAGGGTTAGGGTTAGGGTTAGGGTTAGGGTTAGGGTTAGGGTTAGGGTTAGGGTTAGGGTTAGGGTTAGGGTTAGGGTTAGGGTTAGGGTTAGGGTTAGGGTTAGGGTTAGGGTTAGGGTTAGGGTTAGGGTTAGGGTTAGGGTTAGGGTTAGGGTTAGGGTTAGGGTTAGGGTTAGGGTTAGGGTTAGGGTTAGGGTTAGGGTTAGGGTTAGGGTTAGGGTTAGGGTTAGGGTTAGGGTTAGGGTTAGGGTTAGGGTTAGGGTTAGGGTTAGGGTTAGGGTTAGGGTTAGGGTTAGGGTTAGGGTTAGGGTTAGGGTTAGGGTTAGGGTTAGGGTTAGGGTTAGGGTTAGGGTTAGGGTTAGGGTTAGGGTTAGGGTTAGGGTTAGGGTTAGGGTTAGGGTTAGGGTTAGGGTTAGGGTTAGGGTTAGGGTTAGGGTTAGGGTTAGGGTTAGGGTTAGGGTTAGGGTTAGGGTTAGGGTTAGGGTTAGGGTTAGGGTTAGGGTTAGGGTTAGGGTTAGGGTTAGGGTTAGGGTTAGGGTTAGGGTTAGGGTTAGGGTTAGGGTTAGGGTTAGGGTTAGGGTTAGGGTTAGGGTTAGGGTTAGGGTTAGGGTTAGGGTTAGGGTTAGGGTTAGGGTTAGGGTTAGGGTTAGGGTTAGGGTTAGGGTTAGGGTTAGGGTTAGGGTTAGGGTTAGGGTTAGGGTTAGGGTTAGGGTTAGGGTTAGGGTTAGGGTTAGGGTTAGGGTTAGGGTTAGGGTTAGGGTTAGGGTTAGGGTTAGGGTTAGGGTTAGGGTTAGGGTTAGGGTTAGGGTTAGGTTAGGGTTAGGGTTAGGGTTAGGGTTAGGGTTAGGGTTAGGGTTAGGGTTAGGGTTAGGGTTAGGGTTAGGGTTAGGGTTAGGGTTAGGGTTAGGGTTAGGGTTAGGGTTAGGGTTAGGGTTAGGGTTAGGGTTAGGGTTAGGGTTAGGGTTAGGGTTAGGGTTAGGGTTAGGGTTAGGGTTAGGGTTAGGGTTAGGGTTAGGGTTAGGGTTAGGGTTAGGGTTAGGGTTAGGGTTAGGGTTAGGGTTAGGGTTAGGGTTAGGGTTAGGGTTAGGGTTAGGGTTAGGGTTAGGGTTAGGGTTAGGGTTAGGGTTAGGGTTAGGGTTAGGGTTAGGGTTAGGGTTAGGGTTAGGGTTAGGGTTAGGGTTAGGGTTAGGGTTAGGGTTAGGGTTAGGGTTAGGGTTAGGGTTAGGGTTAGGGTTAGGGTTAGGGTTAGGGTTAGGGTTAGGGTTAGGGTTAGGGTTAGGGTTAGGGTTAGGGTTAGGGTTAGGGTTAGGGTTAGGGTTAGGGTTAGGGTTAGGGTTAGGGTTAGGGTTAGGGTTAGGGTTAGGGTTAGGGTTAGGGTTAGGGTTAGGGTTAGGGTTAGGGTTAGGGTTAGGGTTAGGGTTAGGGTTAGGGTTAGGGTTAGGGTTAGGGTTAGGGTTAGGGTTAGGGTTAGGGTTAGGGTTAGGGTTAGGGTTAGGGTTAGGGTTAGGGTTAGGGTTAGGGTTAGGGTTAGGGTTAGGGTTAGGGTTAGGGTTAGGGTTAGGGTTAGGGTTAGGGTTAGGGTTAGGGTTAGGGTTAGGGTTAGGGTTAGGGTTAGGGTTAGGGTTAGGGTTAGGGGTTAGGGTTAGGGTTAGGGTTAGGGTTAGGGTTAGGGTTAGGGTTAGGGTTAGGGTTAGGGTTAGGGTTAGGGTTAGGGTTAGGGTTAGGGTTAGGGTTAGGGTTAGGGTTAGGGTTAGGGTTAGGGTTAGGGTTAGGGTTAGGGTTAGGGTTAGGGTTAGGGTTAGGTTAGGGTTAGGGTTAGGGTTAGGGTTAGGGTTAGGGTTAGGGTTAGGGTTAGGGTTAGGGTTAGGGTTAGGGTTAGGGTTAGGGTTAGGGTTAGGGTTAGGGTTAGGGTTAGGGTTAGGGTTAGGGTTAGGGTTAGGGTTAGGGTTAGGGTTAGGGTTAGGGTTAGGGTTAGGGTTAGGGTTAGGGTTAGGGTTAGGGTTAGGGTTAGGGTTAGGGTTAGGGTTAGGGTTAGGGTTAGGGTTAGGGGTTAGGGTTAGGGTTAGGGTTAGGGTTAGGGTTAGGGTTAGGGTTAGGGTTAGGGTTAGGGTTAGGGTTAGGGTTAGGGTTAGGGTTAGGGTTAGGGTTAGGGTTAGGGTTAGGGTTAGGGTTAGGGTTAGGGTTAGGGTTAGGGTTAGGGTTAGGGTTAGGGTTAGGGTTAGGGTTAGGGTTAGGGTTAGGGTTAGGGTTAGGGTTAGGGTTAGGGTTAGGGTTAGGGTTAGGGTTAGGGTTAGGGTTAGGGTTAGGGTTAGGGTTAGGGTTAGGGTTAGGGTTAGGGTTAGGGTTAGGGTTAGGGTTAGGGTTAGGGTTAGGGTTAGGGTTAGGGTTAGGGTTAGGGTTAGGGTTAGGGTTAGGGTTAGGGTTAGGGTTAGGGTTAGGGTTAGGGTTAGGGTTAGGGTTAGGGTTAGGGTTAGGGTTAGGGTTAGGGTTAGGGTTAGGGTTAGGGTTAGGGTTAGGGTTAGGGTTAGGGTTAGGGTTAGGGTTAGGGTTAGGGTTAGGGTTAGGGTTAGGGTTAGGGTTAGGGTTAGGGTTAGGGTTAGGGTTAGGGTTAGGGTTAGGGTTAGGGTTAGGGTTAGGGTTAGGGTTAGGGTTAGGGTTAGGGTTAGGGTTAGGGTTAGGGTTAGGGTTAGGGTTAGGGTTAGGGTTAGGGTTAGGGTTAGGGGTTAGGGTTAGGGTTAGGGTTAGGGTTAGGGTTAGGGTTAGGGTTAGGGTTAGGGTTAGGGTTAGGGTTAGGGTTAGGGGTTAGGGTTAGGGTTAGGGTTAGGGTTAGGGTTAGGGTTAGGGTTAGGGTTAGGGTTAGGGTTAGGGTTAGGGTTAGGGTTAGGGTTAGGGTTAGGGTTAGGGTTAGGGTTAGGGTTAGGGTTAGGGTTAGGGTTAGGGTTAGGGTTAGGGTTAGGGTTAGGGTTAGGGTTAGGGTTAGGGTTAGGGTTAGGGTTAGGGTTAGGGTTAGGGTTAGGGTTAGGGTTAGGGTTAGGGTTAGGGTTAGGGTTAGGGGTTAGGGTTAGGGTTAGGGTTAGGGTTAGGGTTAGGGTTAGGGTTAGGGTTAGGGTTAGGGTTAGGGTTAGGGTTAGGGTTAGGGTTAGGGTTAGGGTTAGGGTTAGGGTTAGGGTTAGGGTTAGGGTTAGGGTTAGGGTTAGGGTTAGGGTTAGGGTTAGGGTTAGGGTTAGGGTTAGGGTTAGGGTTAGGGTTAGGGTTAGGGTTAGGGTTAGGGTTAGGGTTAGGGTTAGGGTTAGGGTTAGGGTTAGGGTTAGGGTTAGGGTTAGGGTTAGGGTTAGGGTTAGGGTTAGGGTTAGGGTTAGGGTTAGGGTTAGGGTTAGGGTTAGGGTTAGGGTTAGGGTTAGGGTTAGGGTTAGGGTTAGGGTTAGGGTTAGGGTTAGGGTTAGGGTTAGGGTTAGGGTTAGGGTTAGGGTTAGGGTTAGGGTTAGGGTTAGGGTTAGGGTTAGGGTTAGGGTTAGGGTTAGGGTTAGGGTTAGGGTTAGGGTTAGGGTTAGGGTTAGGGTTAGGGTTAGGGTTAGGGTTAGGGTTAGGGTTAGGGTTAGGGTTAGGGTTAGGGTTAGGGTTAGGGTTAGGGTTAGGGTTAGGGTTAGGGTTAGGGTTAGGGTTAGGGTTAGGGTTAGGGTTAGGGTTAGGGTTAGGGTTAGGGTTAGGGTTAGGGTTAGGGTTAGGGTTAGGGTTAGGGTTAGGGTTAGGGTTAGGGTTAGGGTTAGGGTTAGGGTTAGGGTTAGGGTTAGGGTTAGGGTTAGGGTTAGGGTTAGGGTTAGGGTTAGGGTTAGGGTTAGGGTTAGGGTTAGGGTTAGGGTTAGGGTTAGGGTTAGGGTTAGGGTTAGGGTTAGGGTTAGGGTTAGGGTTAGGGTTAGGGTTAGGGTTAGGGTTAGGGTAGGGTTAGGGTTAGGGTTAGGGTTAGGGTTAGGGTTAGGGTTAGGGTTAGGGTTAGGGTTAGGGTTAGGGTTAGGGTTAGGGTTAGGGTTAGGGTTAGGGTTAGGGTTAGGGTTAGGGTTAGGGTTAGGGTTAGGGTTAGGGTTAGGGTTAGGGTTAGGGTTAGGGTTAGGGTTAGGGTTAGGGTTAGGGTTAGGGTTAGGGTTAGGGTTAGGGTTAGGGTTAGGGTTAGGGTTAGGGTTAGGGTTAGGGTTAGGGTTAGGGTTAGGGTTAGGGTTAGGGTTAGGGTTAGGGTTAGGGTTAGGGTTAGGGTTAGGGTTAGGGTTAGGGTTAGGGTTAGGGTTAGGGTTAGGGTTAGGGTTAGGGTTAGGGTTAGGGTTAGGGTTAGGGTTAGGGTTAGGGTTAGGGTTAGGGTTAGGGTTAGGGTTAGGGTTAGGGTTAGGGTTAGGGTTAGGGTTAGGGTTAGGGTTAGGGTTAGGGTTAGGGTTAGGGTTAGGGTTAGGGTTAGGGTTAGGGTTAGGGTTAGGGTTAGGGTTAGGGTTAGGGTTAGGGTTAGGGTTAGGGTTAGGGTTAGGGTTAGGGTTAGGGTTAGGGTTAGGGTTAGGGTTAGGGTTAGGGTTAGGGTTAGGGTTAGGGTTAGGGTTAGGGTTAGGGTTAGGGTTAGGGTTAGGGTTAGGGTTAGGGTTAGGGTTAGGGTTAGGGTTAGGGTTAGGGTTAGGGTTAGGGTTAGGGTTAGGGTTAGGGTTAGGGTTAGGGTTAGGGTTAGGGTTAGGGTTAGGGTTAGGGTTAGGGTTAGGGTTAGGGTTAGGGTTAGGGTTAGGGTTAGGGTTAGGGTTAGGGTTAGGGTTAGGGTTAGGGTTAGGGTTAGGGTTAGGGTTAGGGTTAGGGTTAGGGTTAGGGTTAGGGTTAGGGTTAGGGTTAGGGTTAGGGTTAGGTTAGGGTTAGGGTTAGGGTTAGGGTTAGGGTTAGGGTTAGGGTTAGGGTTAGGGTTAGGGTTAGGGTTAGGGTTAGGGTTAGGGTTAGGGTTAGGGTTAGGGTTAGGGTTAGGGTTAGGGTTAGGGTTAGGGTTAGGGTTAGGGTTAGGGTTAGGGTTAGGGTTAGGGTTAGGGTTAGGGTTAGGGTTAGGGTTAGGGTTAGGGTTAGGGTTAGGGTTAGGGTTAGGGTTAGGGTTAGGGTTAGGGTTAGGGTTAGGGTTAGGGTTAGGGTTAGGGTTAGGGTTAGGGTTAGGGTTAGGGTTAGGGTTAGGGTTAGGGTTAGGGTTAGGGTTAGGGTTAGGGTTAGGGTTAGGGTTAGGGTTAGGTTAGGGTTAGGGTTAGGGTTAGGGTTAGGGTTAGGGTTAGGGTTAGGGTTAGGGTTAGGGTTAGGGTTAGGGTTAGGGTTAGGGTTAGGGTTAGGGTTAGGGTTAGGGTTAGGGTTAGGGTTAGGGTTAGGGTTAGGGTTAGGGTTAGGGTTAGGGTTAGGGTTAGGGTTAGGGTTAGGGTTAGGGTTAGGGTTAGGGTTAGGGTTAGGGTTAGGGTTAGGGTTAGGGTTAGGGTTAGGGTTAGGGTTAGGGTTAGGGTTAGGGTTAGGGTTAGGGTTAGGGTTAGGGTTAGGGTTAGGGTTAGGGTTAGGGTTAGGGTTAGGGTTAGGGTTAGGGTTAGGGTTAGGGTTAGGGTTAGGGTTAGGGTTAGGGTTAGGGTTAGGGTTAGGGTTAGGGTTAGGGTTAGGGTTAGGGTTAGGGTTAGGGTTAGGGTTAGGGTTAGGGTTAGGGTTAGGGTTAGGGTTAGGGTTAGGGTTAGGGTTAGGGTTAGGGTTAGGGTTAGGGTTAGGGTTAGGGTTAGGGTTAGGGTTAGGGTTAGGGTTAGGGTTAGGGTTAGGGTTAGGGTTAGGGTTAGGGTTAGGGTTAGGGTTAGGGTTAGGGTTAGGGTTAGGGTTAGGGTTAGGGTTAGGGTTAGGGTTAGGGTTAGGGTTAGGGTTAGGGTTAGGGTTAGGGTTAGGGTTAGGGTTAGGGTTAGGGTTAGGGTTAGGGGTTAGGGTTAGGGTTAGGGTTAGGGTTAGGGTTAGGGTTAGGGTTAGGGTTAGGGTTAGGGTTAGGGTTAGGGTTAGGGTTAGGGTTAGGGTTAGGGTTAGGGTTAGGGTTAGGGTTAGGGTTAGGGTTAGGGTTAGGGTTAGGGTTAGGGTTAGGGTTAGGGTTAGGGTTAGGGTTAGGGTTAGGGTTAGGGTTAGGGTTAGGGTTAGGGTTAGGGTTAGGGTTAGGGTTAGGGTTAGGGTTAGGGTTAGGGTTAGGGTTAGGGTTAGGGTTAGGGTTAGGGTTAGGGTTAGGGTTAGGGTTAGGGTTAGGGTTAGGGTTAGGGTTAGGGTTAGGTTAGGGTTAGGGTTAGGGTTAGGGTTAGGGTTAGGGTTAGGGTTAGGGTTAGGGTTAGGGTTAGGGTTAGGGTTAGGGTTAGGGTTAGGGTTAGGGTTAGGGTTAGGGTTAGGGTTAGGGTTAGGGTTAGGGTTAGGGTTAGGGTTAGGGTTAGGGTTAGGGTTAGGGTTAGGGTTAGGGTTAGGGTTAGGGTTAGGGTTAGGGTTAGGGTTAGGGTTAGGGTTAGGGTTAGGGTTAGGGTTAGGGTTAGGGGTTAGGGTTAGGGTTAGGGTTAGGGTTAGGGTTAGGGTTAGGGTTAGGGTTAGGGTTAGGGTTAGGGTTAGGGTTAGGGTTAGGGTTAGGGTTAGGGTTAGGGTTAGGGTTAGGGGTTAGGGTTAGGGTTAGGGTTAGGGTTAGGGGTTAGGGTTAGGGTTAGGGTTAGGGTTAGGGTTAGGGTTAGGGTTAGGGTTAGGGTTAGGGTTAGGGTTAGGGTTAGGGTTAGGGTTAGGGTTAGGGTTAGGGTTAGGGTTAGGGGTTAGGGTTAGGGTTAGGGTTAGGGTTAGGGTTAGGGTTAGGGTTAGGGTTAGGGTTAGGGTTAGGGTTAGGGTTAGGGTTAGGGTTAGGGTTAGGGGTTAGGGTTAGGGGTTAGGGTTAGGGTTAGGGTTAGGGTTAGGGTTAGGGTTAGGGTTAGGGTTAGGGTTAGGGTTAGGGTTAGGGTTAGGGTTAGGGTTAGGGTTAGGGTTAGGGTTAGGGTTAGGGTTAGGGTTAGGGTTAGGGTTAGGGTTAGGGTTAGGGTTAGGGTTAGGGTTAGGGTTAGGGTTAGGGTTAGGGTTAGGGTTAGGGTTAGGGTTAGGGTTAGGGTTAGGGTTAGGGTTAGGGTTAGGGTTAGGGTTAGGGTTAGGGTTAGGGTTAGGGGTTAGGGTTAGGGTTAGGGTTAGGGTTAGGGTTAGGGTTAGGGTTAGGGTTAGGGTTAGGGTTAGGGTTAGGGTTAGGGTTAGGGTTAGGGTTAGGGTTAGGGTTAGGGTTAGGGTTAGGGTTAGGGTTAGGGTTAGGGTTAGGGTTAGGGTTAGGGTTAGGGTTAGGGTTAGGGTTAGGGTTAGGGTTAGGGTTAGGGTTAGGGTTAGGGTTAGGGTTTAGGGTTAGGGTTAGGGTTAGGGTTAGGGTTAGGGTTAGGGTTAGGGTTAGGGTTAGGGTTAGGGTTAGG
>NW_027466678.1:0-10000 GCF_050575085.1 Anarhichas minor
AGGTTCAGACATTTGGTGTATGTGCTTGGCTGAGGAGCCAATGGTGCGAAGCTACCCATCTGTGGGGATTATGACTGAACGCCTCTAAGTCAGAATCCCGCCTAGACGTAACGATACCATAGCGCCGCGGATCTTCGGTTGGCCCCGGATAACCGGCTTCGGTCGGTGAGTAGAGCCGTTCGTGACAGGGATGGGGTGCTGCCCGATGCTGGTCGCCCCTCTCCTATCTCGCACCGCATGTTTGTGGAGAACCTGGTGCTAAATCACTTGCATACGACCTGATTCTGGGTCAGGGTTTCGTACGTAGCAGAGCAGCTCCCTCGCTGCGATCTATTGAAAGTCAGCCTTTGATCCAAGCTTTTGTCGGCCGTGGGCGCGGGCCCCCACCGACCCCCCCTCTGGTAGTCGTCCTGACTACCAGAGCACCGAAAACCACTTAGAAATAGATTGGAAAAATTGATTTCATCCAGGCTCTGTCTGTGGTGAATGAGGCCGGTTCAGGGGCTCTGGCTCGGGCCAGAGATGGTGCGTGACTCCCTCCCCTCCTCCTGGTAGTCTGTCCCACTACCAGGACCAGGAAAAAAAAAAGTTAAAGTTTGAAAACACTTAGAAAAAAAACGAGAAATCAATTCATCCAGCCGGTGTTTGTGGTGAGTTCAGGCCACTGTTGGAGGCTCTTGCGCGGGCCAGAGATGGTGCCTGATTCCCCTGGATTTGGAATACCAGGACCAGGATAAAAAAAAAAGTTAAAGTTTGAAAACACTTAGAAAAAAAACGAGATGTAAATTCATCCAGGGTGTGTGCTGTGGTGATTGAGGCCCATTTAGAGGCTCTGGCACGGACCAGACACGTAGCCTGATTCCCCTGGATTTGGAATACCAGGACCAGGATAAAAAAAAGTTAAAGTTCAATTCATCCAGGCACTGTTTAGTGGTGAAATTAGTCCAATTATGAGGCTCCTACAGTCAGATATGTTAGCAGCAAGTATACCCTGGCACTCTGATGGAATACCAGATGCACGAAATGGATTACCAGATGCGCGAAATGGATTACCAGATGTGCGAAATGGATTACCAGATGCGTAGACACTTAGAAAAAAAACGACAGAGTGTTGGACTACCAGATGCGCGAAACCCGATTTGGATTACCAGGACCACGAAACTCTGGGGGCGCTTGCGGAGGGTTTTAACCCCGGGGGAGTGCTTAAGTGTGGGGGCCCGGGACCTCCGGGTGCACGGGGTTATATGGGTGTGTGCATGAAGGTGTTGTGGATGTACTTTACCCATGAAACATGCCCCTTTCCTGGGGTGCCATGCACTTGATGTGCTGGGGGCATTTTTACTCAGAGTATGAAGATCGGCCGGCGGTTTTGAACTACGCGCTGCATCGGCTGTGGTTATCCATTTATAGGAGTGCATGTATGGCTGGTTAGAGGACGTCGGGGTCTACAATTCGGCATAAGTACCCCGGCTGTGCGTTGTGTTTTGGCGGAGATATGGAGCGCGCAAAACGGCTTACAGTGACCTATTTTGACCACGTCGTGCATCGGCTGTGAGTGTCCGATTGTGGATCTAAACTCCATAGGTCTTTAGAAGTCGACGTGGTCTACTATTCGGCGTAGGGGACGAGTCTGTGCGATGTGTATTCGCGGAGCTATGCACCGCGCAAACCGGCGATTTGGTTTAAGGAGACAGAGTATTGGCGCTCGTCTTTCGCTGTGATTTTGTCAGAGTACGAAGATCGGCCGACGCTTTTGAACTACTTGCTGCATCGGCTGTGGTTATCCGTTTATAGGAGTGCATGGATGGCTGGTTAGAGGACTTCAAGGTCTACAATTCGGCGTAAGTACCCCGGCTGTGCGTTGTGTTTTGGCGGAGATATTGAGCGCGCAATATGGCTACAGTGACCTATTTTGACCACGTCGTGCATCGGCTGTGAGTGTCCGATTGTGGATCTAACTCCATAGGTCTTTAGAAGTCGACGTGGTCTACTATTCGGCGTAGGGGACGAGTCTTTGCGTTGTGTATTCGCGGAGATATGGACCGCGCAAACCGGGAATTTGGTTCAAGGAAACAGAGTATTGGCGCTCGTCTTTCGCTGTGAGACGAATATCGCCAACGCTTTTGAAATACGTGCTGCATCGGCTGTGGTGTCCGTTTATTCATTTGTCGGTGTCAGTTTATTGGTTATGTCGGTGTCAGTTTATTGGTCTGCCTTATGGGTTGTGAGAGTACGTCTGGGGTCGACATTTCGGTATTATTATCCCGCTGTGCGTTCCATTTCCGGGTTTATGGACCGCGCAATGTGGCCCCTGCGACCTATTCTGACCACATCGTGCCTCGGCTGTGGGTCTCGCATCCAGGATCCACTCGGATAGTTTTGTAGAGGTTGATGTGGTCTACAATTGGGTATAAGTGTCCCGGCTGTGCGTTGTGTATTCGCGGAGCTATGCACCTCGCAAACCGGCGATTTTGTTCAAGGAAACAGAGTATTGGCGCTCGGCTACTGTGACCGGCTTTGCGTACATCGTGCCCCGCTGTGGGTCTCGGATCCAGGATCCACTCGGATAGGTTTGTAGAGGTGGATGTGGTCTACGATCGGGTATAAGTGTCCCGGCTGTGCGTTGTGTTTTCGCGGAGATATGGACTCGCAGACCGGCGATATTGTCGCTCGTCTTTCGCTGTGATTTTGTCAGAGTACGAAGATCGGCCGACGCTTTTGAACTACTTGCTGCATCGGCTGTGGTTATCCGTTTATAGGAGTGCATGGATGGCTGGTTAGAGGACGTCAAGGTCTACAATTCGGCGTAAGTACCCCGACTGTGCGTTGTGTTTTGGCGGAGATATTGAGCGCGCAATATGGCTACAGTGACCTATTTTGACCACGTCGTGCATCGGCTGTGAATGCCCGATCCTGGATCCTCCTCCACAGGTCTTTAGAAGTGGACGTGGTCTACTATTCGGCGTAGGGGACGAGTCTGTGCGTTGTGTATTCGCGGGGATATGCACCGCGCAAACCGGCGATTTGGTTTAAGGAGACAGAGTATTGGCGCTCGTCTTTCGCTGTGATTTTGTCAGAGTACGAAGATCGGCCGGCGCTTTTGAACTACTTGCTGCATCGGCTGTGGGTATCCGTTTATTGTTCTGCATGTATGGGTGGTTAGAGGAGGTCGGGGTCTACAATAGGGTATAAGTGTCCCGGCTGTGCGTGGTGTTTTGGCGGAGAGATGGAGCGCGCAAAACGGCAACTGCGACCTACTTTGACCGCGTGGTGCCTCGGCTGTGGGTCTCGGATCCAGGATCCACTCGGATAGGTTTGTAGAGGTGGACGTGGTCTACGATTGGGTATAAGTGTCCCGGCTGTGCGTGGTGTTTTCGGCGGAGATATCCACCTCGCAAAACGGCGCTTCCGTTTAAGGAAACAGAGTTTTGGCGCTCGTCTTTCGCAGCGCAGCCCAGTAACGTCCCCTACCTTAAGAGAGTCCTCGTTACTCCCGCCGTTTACCCGCGCGATATGGATCCTGGTTCTGGATCTCGCATCCAGGATCCACTCGGATAGGTTTGTAGAGGTAGACGTATTATACAATTAGGTATGAGTATCCCGGCTGTGCGTTGTGTATTCGCGGAGATATCCATCTCGCAAAACGATATAAAAACGGCTGTGATTTTGTCAGAGTATGAAGATCGCCCGCGCTTTTTGTCAGAGTATGAAGATCGGCCGGCGCTTTTCAAATACGTGCTGCCTCGGCTGTGGGTATCCGTTTATTATTATGCTTATATGGGTGGTTAGAGGACGTCGGGACCGTGGATTCGGTGTGCGTTCTATTTCCGGGTAGATATGGCGCGCGTAATATGGTCCCTGCGACCTACTTTGACCGCGTCGTGCCTCGGCTGTGAGTGTCCGATTGTGGATCACCCTCCACATGTCTTTAGAGGTTGACGGTGGCTACAGGTCGGCATAGGTGTCCCGGCTAGTGCGTTGTGTATTCGCGGGGATATGGACCGCGCAAGACGGCGATTTGGTTTAAGGAAACAGAGTATTGGCGCTATCGCTGTGATTTTGTCAGAGTATGAAGATCGGTCGGCGGTTTTCAAATACGTGCTGCCTCGGCTGTGGATACCCGTTTATTATTCTGCTTATATGGGTAGTTAGAGGACGTCGCGACCGTGTATTCAAAATAAGAATCCCCGCTGTGCGTTCCATTTCCGGGTAGATATGGCGCGCGTAATAGGGCCCCTGCGACCTACTTTGACCGCGTGGTGCCTCGGCTGTGGACCTCGCATCCAGGATCCACTCGGTGAGGTTTGTAGAAGTGGACTTGGACTACAATTAGATATGAGGTTCCCGGCTGTGCGTTGTGTTTTCGCGGAGATATGGACCGCGCAAAACGGGTATTTGGTTTAAGGATTTTTCGCTGTGATTTTGTCAGAGTATGAAGATCGATCGGCGGTTTTCAAACACGCGCTGCATCGGCTGTGTGTATCCGTTTATTATTCATCTTATATGGGTGGTTAGAGGACTTCCAGCTCGACAACTGGGCATGAGTATCCCCGCTGTGCGTTCTATTTCCGGGTAGATATGGCGCGCGTAATATGGTCCCTGCGACCTACTTTGACCGCGTCGTGCCTCGGCTGTGAGTGTCCGATTGTGGATCACCCTCCACATGTCTTTAGAGGTTGACGGTGGCTACAGGTCGGCATAGGTGTCCCGGCTGTGCGTTGTGTATTCGCGGGGATATGGACCGCGCAAGACGGCGATTTGGTTTAAGGAAACAGAGTATTGGCGCTATCGCTGTGATTTTGTCAGAGTATGAAGATCGGTCGGCGGTTTTCAAATACGTGCTGCCTCGGCTGTGGATACCCGTTTATTATTCTGCTTATATGGGTAGTTAGAGGACGTCGCGACCGTGTATTCAAAATAAGAATCCCCGCTGTGCGTTCCATTTCCGGGTAGATATGGCGCGCGTAATAGGGCCCCTGCGACCTACTTTGACCGCGTGGTGCCTCGGCTGTGGACCTCGCATCCAGGATCCACTCGGATAGGTTTGTAGAAGTGGACTTGGACTACAATTAGATATGAGGTTCCCGGCTGTGCGTTGTGTTTTCGCGGAGATATGGACCGCGCAAAACGGGTATTTGGTTTAAGGATTTTTCGCTGTGATTTTGTCAGAGTATGAAGATCGATCGGCGGTTTTCAAACACGCGCTGCATCGGCTGTGTGTATCCGTTTATTATTCATCTTATATGGGTGGTTAGAGGACTTCCAGCTTGACAACTGGGCATGAGTATCCCCGCTGTGCGTTCTATTTCCGGGTAGATATGGCGCGCGTAATATGGTCCCTGCGACCTACTTTGACCGCGTCGTGCCTCGGCTGTGAGTGTCCGATTGTGGATCACCCTCCACATGTCTTTAGAGGTTGACGGTGGCTACAGGTCGGCATAGGTGTCCCGGCTGTGCGTTGTGTATTCGCGGGGATATGGACCGCGCAAGACGGCGATTTGGTTTAAGGAAACAGAGTATTGGCGCTATCGCTGTGATTTTGTCAGAGTATGAAGATCGGTCGGCGGTTTTCAAATACGTGCTGCCTCGGCTGTGGATACCCGTTTATTATTCTGCTTATATGGGTAGTTAGAGGACGTCGCGACCGTGTATTCAAAATAAGAATCCCCGCTGTGCGTTCCATTTCCGGGTAGATATGGCGCGCGTAATAGGGCCCCTGCGACCTACTTTGACCGCGTGGTGCCTCGGCCTGTGGACCTCGCATCCAGGATCCACTCGGATAGGTTTGTAGAAGTGGACTTGGACTACAATTAGATATGAGGTTCCCGGCTGTGCGTTGTGTTTTCGCGGAGATATGGACCGCGCAAAACGGGTATTTGGTTTAAGGATTTTTCGCTGTGATTTTGTCAGAGTATGAAGATCGATCGGCGGTTTTCAAACACGCGCTGCATCGGCTGTGTGTATCCGTTTATTATTCATCTTATATGGGTGGTTAGAGGACTTCCAGCTTGACAACTGGGCATGAGTATCCCCGCTGTGCGTTCTATTTCCGGGTAGATATGGCGCGCGTAATATGGTCCCTGCGACCTACTTGACCGCGTCGTGCCTCGGCTGTGAGTGTCCGATTGTGGATCACCCTCCACATGTCTTTAGAGGTTGACGGTGGCTACAGGTCGGCATAGGTGTCCCGGCTGTGCGTTGTGTATTCGCGGGGATATGGACCGCGCAAGACGGCGATTTGGTTTAAGGAAACAGAGTATTGGCGCTATCGCTGTGATTTTGTCAGAGTATGAAGATCGGTCGGCGGTTTTCAAATACGTGCTGCCTCGGCTATGGATACCCGTTTATTATTCTGCTTATATGGGTAGTTAGAGGACGTCGCGACCGTGTATTCAAAATAAGAATCCCCGCTGTGCGTTCCATTTCCGGGTAGATATGGCGCGCGTAATAGGGCCCCTGCGACCTACTTTGACCGCGTGGTGCCTCGCTGTGGACCTCGCATCCAGGATCCACTCGGTGAGGTTTGTAGAAGTGGACTTGGACTACAATTAGATATGAGGTTCCCGGCTGTGCGTTGTGTTTTCGCGGAGATATGGACCGCGCAAACGGGTATTTGGTTTAAGGATTTTTCCGCTGTGATTTTGTCAGAGTATGAAGATCGATCGGCGGTTTTCAAACACGCGCTGCATCGGCTGTGTGTATCCGTTTATTATTCATCTTATATGGGTGGTTAGAGGACTTCCAGCTCGACAACTGGGCATGAGTATCCCCGCTGTGCGTTCTATTTCCGGGTAGATATGGCGCGCGTAATATGGTCCCTGCGACCTACTTTGACCGCGTCGTGCCTCGGCTGTGAGTGTCCGATTGTGGATCACCCTCCACATGTCTTTAGAGGTTGACGGTGGCTACAGGTCGGCATAGGTGTCCCGGCTGTGCGTTGTGTATTCGCGGGGATATGGACCGCGCAAGACGGCGATTTGGTTTAAGGAAACAGAGTATTGGCGCTATCGCTGTGATTTTGTCAGAGTATGAAGATCGGTCGGCGGTTTTCAAATACGTGCTGCCTCGGCTGTGGATACCCGTTTATTATTCTGCTTATATGGGTAGTTAGAGGACGTCGCGACCGTGTATTCAAAATAAGAATCCCCGCTGTGCGTTCCATTTCCGGGTAGATATGGCGCGCGTAATAGGGCCCCTGCGACCTACTTTGACCGCGTGGTGCCTCGGCTGTGGACCTCGCATCCAGGATCCACTCGGATAGGTTTGTAGAAGTGGACTTGGACTACAATTAGATATGAGGTTCCCGGCTGTGCGTTGTGTTTTCGCGGAGATATGGACCGCGCAAAACGGGTATTTGGTTTAAGGATTTTTCGCTGTGATTTTGTCAGAGTATGAAGATCGATCGGCGGTTTTCAAACACGCGCTGCATCGGCTGTGTGTATCCGTTTATTATTCATCTTATATGGGTGGTTAGAGGACTTCCAGCTTGACAACTGGGCATGAGTATCCCCGCTGTGCGTTCTATTTCCGGGTAGATATGGCGCGCGTAATATGGTCCCTGCGACCTACTTTGACCGCGTCGTGCCTCGGCTGTGAGTGTCCGATTGTGGATCACCCTCCACATGTCTTTAGAGGTTGACGGTGGCTACAGGTCGGCATAGGTGTCCCGGCTGTGCGTTGTGTATTCGCGGGGATATGGACCGCGCAAGACGGCGATTTGGTTTAAGGAAACAGAGTATTGGCGCTATCGCTGTGATTTTGTCAGAGTATGAAGATCGGTCGGCGGTTTTCAAATACGTGCTGCCTCGGCTGTGGATACCCGTTTATTATTCTGCTTATATGGGTAGTTAGAGGACGTCGCGACCGTGTATTCAAAATAAGAATCCCCGCTGTGCGTTCCATTTCCGGGTAGATATGGCGCGCGTAATAGGGCCCCTGCGACCTACTTTGACCGCGTGGTGCCTCGGCTGTGGACCTCGCATCCAGGATCCACTCGGATAGGTTTGTAGAAGTGGACTTGGACTACAATTAGATATGAGGTTCCCGGCTGTGCGTTGTGTTTTCGCGGAGATATGGACCGCGCAAAACGGGTATTTGGTTTAAGGATTTTTCGCTGTGATTTTGTCAGAGTATGAAGATCGATCGGCGGTTTTCAAACACGCGCTGCATCGGCTGTGTGTATCCGTTTATTATTCATCTTATATGGGTGGTTAGAGGACTTCCAGCTTGACAACTGGGCATGAGTATCCCCGCTGTGCGTTCTATTTCCGGGTAGATATGGCGCGCGTAATATGGTCCCTGCGACCTACTTTGACCGCGTCGTGCCTCGGCTGTGAGTGTCCGATTGTGGATCACCCTCCACATGTCTTTAGAGGTTGACGGTGGCTACAGGTCGGCATAGGTGTCCCGGCTGTGCGTTGTGTATTCGCGGGGATATGGACCGCGCAAGACGGCGATTTGGTTTAAGGAAACAGAGTATTGGCGCTATCGCTGTGATTTTGTCAGAGTATGAAGATCGGTCGGCGGTTTTCAAATACGTGCTGCCTCGGCTGTGGATACCCGTTTATTATTCTGCTTATATGGGTAGTTAGAGGACGTCGCGACCGTGTATTCAAAATAAGAATCCCCGCTGTGCGTTCCATTTCCGGGTAGATATGGCGCGCGTAATAGGGCCCCTGCGACCTACTTTGACCGCGTGGTGCCTCGGCTGTGGACCTCGCATCCAGGATCCACTCGGATAGGTTTGTAGAAGTGGACTTGGACTACAATTAGATATGAGGTTCCCGGCTGTGCGTTGTGTTTTCGCGGAGATATGGACCGCGCAAAACGGGTATTTGGTTTAAGGATTTTTCGCTGTGATTTTGTCAGAGTATGAAGATCGATCGGCGGTTTTCAAACACGCGCTGCATCGGCTGTGTGTATCCGTTTATTATTCATCTTATATGGGTGGTTAGAGGACTTCCAGCTCGACAACTGGGCATGAGTATCCCCGCTGTGCGTTCTATTTCCGGGTAGATATGGCGCGCGTAATATGGTCCCTGCGACCTACTTTGACCGCGTCGTGCCTCGGCTGTGAGTGTCCGATTGTGGATCACCCTCCACATGTCTTTAGAGGTTGACGGTGGCTACAGGTCGGCATAGGTGTCCCGGCTGTGCGTTGTGTATTCGCGGGGATATGGACCGCGCAAGACGGCGATTTGGTTTAAGGAAACAGAGTATTGGCGCTATCGCTGTGATTTTGTCAGAGTATGAAGATCGGTCGGCGGTTTTCAAATACGTGCTGCCTCGGCTGTGGATACCCGTTTATTATTCTGCTTATATGGGTAGTTAGAGGACGTCGCGACCGTGTATTCAAAATAAGAATCCCCGCTGTGCGTTCCATTTCCGGGTAGATATGGCGCGCGTAATAGGGCCCCTGCGACCTACTTTGACCGCGTGGTGCCTCGGCTGTGGACCTCGCATCCAGGATCCACTCGGATAGGTTTGTAGAAGTGGACTTGGACTACAATTAGATATGAGGTTCCCGGCTGTGCGTTGTGTTTTCGCGGAGATATGGACCGCGCAAAACGGGTATTTGGTTTAAGGATTTTTCGCTGTGATTTTGTCAGAGTATGAAGATCGATCGGCGGTTTTCAAACACGCGCTGCATCGGCTGTGTGTATCCGTTTATTATTCATCTTATATGGGTGGTTAGAGGACTTCCAGCTCGACAACTGGGCATGAGTATCCCCGCTGTGCGTTCTATTTCCGGGTAGATATGGCGCGCGTAATATGGTCCCTGCGACCTACTTTGACCGACTCGTGCCTCGGCTGTGGAGGTCGCATCCAGGATCCACTCTGATGTGTTTGTAGAGGGGGACTTGGACTACAATTAGATATGAGTGTCCCGGCTGTGCGTTGTGTTTTCGCGGAGATATGGACCGCGCAAAACGGGTATTTCGTTTAAGGACATAGAGTTTTTCGCTCGGGTTTTAAAGCCGTGATAGGGGCGAAGCGCTGA
>NW_027466678.1:22500-32500 GCF_050575085.1 Anarhichas minor
TTCCGTTTAAGGAAACAGAGTTTTGGCGCTCGTCTTTCGCAGCGCAGCCCAGTAACGTCCCCTACCTTAAGAGAGTCCTCGTTACTCCCGCCGTTTACCCGCGCGATATGGATCCTGGTTCTGGATCTCGCATCCAGGATCCACTCGGATAGGTTTGTAGAGGTAGACGTATTATACAATTAGGTATGAGTATCCCGGCTGTGCGTTGTGTATTCGCGGAGATATCCATCTCGCAAAACGATATAAAAACGGCTGTGATTTTGTCAGAGTATGAAGATCGCCCGGCGCTTTTTGTCAGAGTATGAAGATCGGCCGGCGCTTTTCAAATACGTGCTGCCTCGGCTGTGGGTATCCGTTTATTATTATGCTTATATGGGTGGTTAGAGGACGTCGGGACCGTGGATTCGGTATAAGAATCCCCGCTGTGCGTTCCATTTCCGGGTAGATATGGACCGCGCAATATGGCCCCTGCGACCTACTTTGACTACATCGTGCCTCGGTTGTGGACCTCGCATCCATGATCCACTCGGATAGATTTGTAGAGGGGGACTTGGACTACAGTTAGATATAAGTGTCCCGGCTGTGCGTTGTGTATTCGCGGGGATATGGACCTCGCAAAACGGGTATTTCGTTTAAGTCTTTCGCTGTGATTTTGTCAGAGTATGAAGATCGGTCGGCTGTTTTCAAACACGCGCTGCCTCGGCTGTGGTTATCCGTTTATTATTCAGCTTACATAGTTGGTTAGAGGACGTCGGGGCCGTGTATTCAGTATAGGAATCCCCGCTGTGCGTTCTATTTCCGGGTAGATATGGCGCGCGTAATATGGTCCCTGCGACCTACTTTGACTACACCGTGCCTCGGCTGTGGACCTCGCATCCAGGATCCACTCCGATAGTTTTGTAGAGGGGGACGTGGACTACAACTGGGTATAAGTGTCCCGGCTGTGCGTTGTGTATTCGCGGGGATATGGACCTCGCAAAACGGGTATTTCGTTTAAGTCTTTCGCTGTGATTTTGTCAGAGTATGAAGATCGGTCGGCGGTTTTCAAATACGCGCTGTATCGGCTGTGTGTATCCGTTTATAGGAGTGTCTAGATGGGTGGTTAGAGGACTTCCAGCTTGACAACTGGGCATGAGTATCCCCGCTGTGCGTTCTATTTCCGGGTAGATATGGCGCGCGTAATATGGTCCCTGCGACCTACTTTGACCGCGTCGTGCCTCGGCTGTGAGTGTCCGATTGTGGATCACCCTCCACATGTCTTTAGAGGTTGACGGTGGCTACAGGTCGGCATAGGTGTCCCGGCTGTGCGTTGTGTATTCGCGGGGATATGGACCGCGCAAGACGGCGATTTGGTTTAAGGAAACAGAGTATTGGCGCTATCGCTGTGATTTTGTCAGAGTATGAAGATCGGTCGGCGGTTTTCAAATACGTGCTGCCTCGGCTGTGGATACCCGTTTATTATTCTGCTTATATGGGTAGTTAGAGGACGTCGCGACCGTGTATTCAAAATAAGAATCCCCGCTGTGCGTTCCATTTCCGGGTAGATATGGCGCGCGTAATAGGGCCCCTGCGACCTACTTTGACCGCGTGGTGCCTCGGCTGTGGACCTCGCATCCAGGATCCACTCGGATAGGTTTGTAGAAGTGGACTTGGACTACAATTAGATATGAGGTTCCCGGCTGTGCGTTGTGTTTTCGCGGAGATATGGACCGCGCAAAACGGGTATTTGGTTTAAGGATTTTTCGCTGTGATTTTGTCAGAGTATGAAGATCGATCGGCGGTTTTCAAACACGCGCTGCATCGGCTGTGTGTATCCGTTTATTATTCATCTTATATGGGTGGTTAGAGGACTTCCAGCTTGACAACTGGGCATGAGTATCCCCGCTGTGCGTTCTATTTCCGGGTAGATATGGCGCGCGTAATATGGTCCCTGCGACCTACTTTGACCGCGTCGTGCCTCGGCTGTGAGTGTCCGATTGTGGATCACCCTCCACATGTCTTTAGAGGTTGACGGTGGCTACAGGTCGGCATAGGTGTCCCGGCTGTGCGTTGTGTATTCGCGGGGATATGGACCGCGCAAGACGGCGATTTGGTTTAAGGAAACAGAGTATTGGCGCTATCGCTGTGATTTTGTCAGAGTATGAAGATCGGTCGGCGGTTTTCAAATACGTGCTGCCTCGGCTATGGATACCCGTTTATTATTCTGCTTATATGGGTAGTTAGAGGACGTCGCGACCGTGTATTCAAAATAAGAATCCCCGCTGTGCGTTCCATTTCCGGGTAGATATGGCGCGCGTAATAGGGCCCCTGCGACCTACTTTGACCGCGTGGTGCCTCGGCTGTGGACCTCGCATCCAGGATCCACTCGGATAGGTTTGTAGAAGTGGACTTGGACTACAATTAGATATGAGGTTCCCGGCTGTGCGTTGTGTTTTCGCGGAGATATGGACCGCGCAAAACGGGTATTTGGTTTAAGGATTTTTCGCTGTGATTTTGTCAGAGTATGAAGATCGATCGGCGGTTTTCAAACACGCGCTGCATCGGCTGTGTGTATCCGTTTATTATTCATCTTATATGGGTGGTTAGAGGACTTCCAGCTTGACAACTGGGCATGAGTATCCCCGCTGTGCGTTCTATTTCCGGGTAGATATGGCGCGCGTAATATGGTCCCTGCGACCTACTTTGACCGCGTCGTGCCTCGGCTGTGAGTGTCCGATTGTGGATCACCCTCCACATGTCTTTAGAGGTTGACGGTGGCTACAGGTCGGCATAGGTGTCCCGGCTGTGCGTTGTGTATTCGCGGGGATATGGACCGCGCAAGACGGCGATTTGGTTTAAGGAAACAGAGTATTGGCGCTATCGCTGTGATTTTGTCAGAGTATGAAGATCGGTCGGCTGTTTTCAAACACGCGCTGCCTCGGCTGTGGTTATCCGTTTATTATTCAGCTTACATAGTTGGTTAGAGGACGTCGGGGCCGTGTATTCAGTATAGGAATCCCCGCTGTGCGTTCTATTTCCGGGTAGATATGGCGCGCGTAATATGGTCCCTGCGACCTACTTTGACTACACCGTGCCTCGGCTGTGGACCTCGCATCCAGGATCCACTCCGATAGTTTTGTAGAGGGGGACGTGGACTACAACTGGGTATAAGTGTCCCGGCTGTGCGTTGTGTATTCGCGGGGATATGGACCTCGCAAAACGGGTATTTCGTTTAAGTCTTTCGCTGTGATTTTGTCAGAGTATGAAGATCGGTCGGCGGTTTTCAAATACGCGCTGTATCGGCTGTGTGTATCCGTTTATAGGAGTGTCTAGATGGGTGGTTAGAGGACTTCCAGCTTGACAACTGGGCATGAGTATCCCCGCTGTGCGTTCTATTTCCGGGTAGATATGGCGCGCGTAATATGGTCCCTGCGACCTACTTTGACCGCGTCGTGCCTCGGCTGTGAGTGTCCGATTGTGGATCACCCTCCACATGTCTTTAGAGGTTGACGGTGGCTACAGGTCGGCATAGGTGTCCCGGCTGTGCGTTGTGTATTCGCGGGGATATGGACCGCGCAAGACGGCGATTTGGTTTAAGGAAACAGAGTATTGGCGCTATCGCTGTGATTTTGTCAGAGTATGAAGATCGGTCGGCGGTTTTCAAATACGTGCTGCCTCGGCTGTGGATACCCGTTTATTATTCTGCTTATATGGGTAGTTAGAGGACGTCGCGACCGTGTATTCAAAATAAGAATCCCCGCTGTGCGTTCCATTTCCGGGTAGATATGGCGCGCGTAATAGGGCCCCTGCGACCTACTTTGACCGCGTGGTGCCTCGGCTGTGGACCTCGCATCCAGGATCCACTCGGATAGGTTTGTAGAAGTGGACTTGGACTACAATTAGATATGAGGTTCCCGGCTGTGCGTTGTGTTTTCGCGGAGATATGGACCGCGCAAAACGGGTATTTGGTTTAAGGATTTTTCGCTGTGATTTTGTCAGAGTATGAAGATCGATCGGCGGTTTTCAAACACGCGCTGCATCGGCTGTGTGTATCCGTTTATTATTCATCTTATATGGGTGGTTAGAGGACTTCCAGCTTGACAACTGGGCATGAGTATCCCCGCTGTGCGTTCTATTTCCGGGTAGATATGGCGCGCGTAATATGGTCCCTGCGACCTACTTTGACCGCGTCGTGCCTCGGCTGTGAGTGTCCGATTGTGGATCACCCTCCACATGTCTTTAGAGGTTGACGGTGGCTACAGGTCGGCATAGGTGTCCCGGCTGTGCGTTGTGTATTCGCGGGGATATGGACCGCGCAAGACGGCGATTTGGTTTAAGGAAACAGAGTATTGGCGCTATCGCTGTGATTTTGTCAGAGTATGAAGATCGGTCGGCGGTTTTCAAATACGTGCTGCCTCGGCTGTGGATACCCGTTTATTATTCTGCTTATATGGGTAGTTAGAGGACGTCGCGACCGTGTATTCAAAATAAGAATCCCCGCTGTGCGTTCCATTTCCGGGTAGATATGGCGCGCGTAATAGGGCCCCTGCGACCTACTTTGACCGCGTGGTGCCTCGGCTGTGGACCTCGCATCCAGGATCCACTCGGATAGGTTTGTAGAAGTGGACTTGGACTACAATTAGATATGAGGTTCCCGGCTGTGCGTTGTGTTTTCGCGGAGATATGGACCGCGCAAAACGGGTATTTGGTTTAAGGATTTTTCGCTGTGATTTTGTCAGAGTATGAAGATCGATCGGCGGTTTTCAAACACGCGCTGCATCGGCTGTGTGTATCCGTTTATTATTCATCTTATATGGGTGGTTAGAGGACTTCCAGCTTGACAACTGGGCATGAGTATCCCCGCTGTGCGTTCTATTTCCGGGTAGATATGGCGCGCGTAATATGGTCCCTGCGACCTACTTTGACCGCGTCGTGCCTCGGCTGTGAGTGTCCGATTGTGGATCACCCTCCACATGTCTTTAGAGGTTGACGGTGGCTACAGGTCGGCATAGGTGTCCCGGCTGTGCGTTGTGTATTCGCGGGGATATGGACCGCGCAAGACGGCGATTTGGTTTAAGGAAACAGAGTATTGGCGCTATCGCTGTGATTTTGTCAGAGTATGAAGATCGGTCGGCGGTTTTCAAATACGTGCTGCCTCGGCTGTGGATACCCGTTTATTATTCTGCTTATATGGGTAGTTAGAGGACGTCGCGACCGTGTATTCAAAATAAGAATCCCCGCTGTGCGTTCCATTTCCGGGTAGATATGGCGCGCGTAATAGGGCCCCTGCGACCTACTTTGACCGCGTGGTGCCTCGGCTGTGGACCTCGCATCCAGGATCCACTCGGATAGGTTTGTAGAAGTGGACTTGGACTACAATTAGATATGAGGTTCCCGGCTGTGCGTTGTGTTTTCGCGGAGATATGGACCGCGCAAAACGGGTATTTGGTTTAAGGATTTTTCGCTGTGATTTTGTCAGAGTATGAAGATCGATCGGCGGTTTTCAAACACGCGCTGCATCGGCTGTGTGTATCCGTTTATTATTCATCTTATATGGGTGGTTAGAGGACTTCCAGCTCGACAACTGGGCATGAGTATCCCCGCTGTGCGTTCTATTTCCGGGTAGATATGGCGCGCGTAATATGGTCCCTGCGACCTACTTTGACCGCGTCGTGCCTCGGCTGTGAGTGTCCGATTGTGGATCACCCTCCACATGTCTTTAGAGGTTGACGGTGGCTACAGGTCGGCATAGGTGTCCCGGCTGTGCGTTGTGTATTCGCGGGGATATGGACCGCGCAAGACGGCGATTTGGTTTAAGGAAACAGAGTATTGGCGCTATCGCTGTGATTTTGTCAGAGTATGAAGATCGGTCGGCGGTTTTCAAATACGTGCTGCCTCGGCTGTGGATACCCGTTTATTATTCTGCTTATATGGGTAGTTAGAGGACGTCGCGACCGTGTATTCAAAATAAGAATCCCCGCTGTGCGTTCCATTTCCGGGTAGATATGGCGCGCGTAATAGGGCCCCTGCGACCTACTTTGACCGCGTGGTGCCTCGGCTGTGGACCTCGCATCCAGGATCCACTCGGATAGGTTTGTAGAAGTGGACTTGGACTACAATTAGATATGAGGTTCCCGGCTGTGCGTTGTGTTTTCGCGGAGATATGGACCGCGCAAAACGGGTATTTGGTTTAAGGATTTTTCGCTGTGATTTTGTCAGAGTATGAAGATCGATCGGCGGTTTTCAAACACGCGCTGCATCGGCTGTGTGTATCCGTTTATTATTCATCTTATATGGGTGGTTAGAGGACTTCCAGCTTGACAACTGGGCATGAGTATCCCCGCTGTGCGTTCTATTTCCGGGTAGATATGGCGCGCGTAATATGGTCCCTGCGACCTACTTTGACCGCGTCGTGCCTCGGCTGTGAGTGTCCGATTGTGGATCACCCTCCACATGTCTTTAGAGGTTGACGGTGGCTACAGGTCGGCATAGGTGTCCCGGCTGTGCGTTGTGTATTCGCGGGGATATGGACCGCGCAAGACGGCGATTTGGTTTAAGGAAACAGAGTATTGGCGCTATCGCTGTGTTTTTGTCAGAGTATGAAGATCGGTCGGCGGTTTTCAAATACGTGCTGCCTCGGCTATGGATACCCGTTTATTATTCTGCTTATATGGGTAGTTAGAGGACGTCGCGACCGTGTATTCAAAATAAGAATCCCCGCTGTGCGTTCCATTTCCGGGTAGATATGGCGCGCGTAATAGGGCCCCTGCGACCTACTTTGACCGCGTGGTGCCTCGGCTGTGGACCTCGCATCCAGGATCCACTCGGATAGGTTTGTAGAAGTGGACTTGGACTACAATTAGATATGAGGTTCCCGGCTGTGCGTTGTGTTTTCGCGGAGATATGGACCGCGCAAAACGGGTATTTGGTTTAAGGATTTTTCGCTGTGATTTTGTCAGAGTATGAAGATCGATCGGCGGTTTTCAAACACGCGCTGCATCGGCTGTGTGTATCCGTTTATTATTCATCTTATATGGGTGGTTAGAGGACTTCCAGCTCGACAACTGGGCATGAGTATCCCCGCTGTGCGTTCTATTTCCGGGTAGATATGGCGCGCGTAATATGGTCCCTGCGACCTACTTTGACCGCGTCGTGCCTCGGCTGTGAGTGTCCGATTGTGGATCACCCTCCACATGTCTTTAGAGGTTGACGGTGGCTACAGGTCGGCATAGGTGTGTCCCGGCTGTGCGTTGTGTATTCGCGGGGATATGGACCGCGCAAGACGGCGATTTGGTTTAAGGAAACAGAGTATTGGCGCTATCGCTGTGATTTTGTCAGAGTATGAAGATCGGTCGGCGGTTTTCAAATACGTGCTGCCTCGGCTGTGGATACCCGTTTATTATTCTGCTTATATGGGTAGTTAGAGGACGTCGCGACCGTGTATTCAAAATAAGAATCCCCGCTGTGCGTTCCATTTCCGGGTAGATATGGCGCGCGTAATAGGGCCCCTGCGACCTACTTTGACCGCGTGGTGCCTCGGCTGTGGACCTCGCATCCAGGATCCACTCGGATAGGTTTGTAGAAGTGGACTTGGACTACAATTAGATATGAGGTTCCCGGCTGTGCGTTGTGTTTTCGCGGAGATATGGACCGCGCAAAACGGGTATTTGGTTTAAGGATTTTTCGCTGTGATTTTGTCAGAGTATGAAGATCGATCGGCGGTTTTCAAACACGCGCTGCATCGGCTGTGTGTATCCGTTTATTATTCATCTTATATGGGTGGTTAGAGGACTTCCAGCTCGACAACTGGGCATGAGTATCCCCGCTGTGCGTTCTATTTCCGGGTAGATATGGCGCGCGTAATATGGTCCCTGCGACCTACTTTGACCGACTCGTGCCTCGGCTGTGGAGGTCGCATCCAGGATCCACTCTGATGTGTTTGTAGAGGGGGACTTGGACTACAATTAGATATGAGTGTCCCGGCTGTGCGTTGTGTTTTCGCGGAGATATGGACCGCGCAAAACGGGTATTTCGTTTAAGGACATAGAGTTTTTCGCTCGGGTTTTAAAGCCGTGATAGGGGCGAAGCGCTGAAGGTTCCAGCGCTTCTGTACTTCGCCTATTACGGCTGTGACCCATTTTGGTAGGGGGTAACCAAGCCACCTTGCACACAATGATAGGAACAGACTACCCAGTGTATACTAGGGGATAGGAGCGAAGCGCTGAAGGGTCCAGCGCTTCTGGCGGTTCCCCTATGCTACAGCCGTAGTAGGGGATATGAGCGAAGCGCTGAAGGGTCCAGCGCTTCTGGCGGTTCCCCTATGTTACAGCCGTAGTAGGGACGAAGCGCTGAAGGGTCCAGCGCTTCTGGCGGTTCCCCTATGCTACAGCCGTAGTAGGGGATATGAGCGAAGCGCTGAAGGGTCCAGCGCTTCTGGCGGTCCCCCTATGCTACAGCCGTAGTAGGGGATATGAGCGAAGCGCTGAAGGGTCCAGCGCTTCTGGCGGTTCCCCTATGTTACAGCCGTAGTAGGGACGAAGCGCTGAAGGGTCCAGCGCTTCTGGCGGTTCCCCTATGCTACAGCCGTAGTAGGGGATATGAGCGAAGCGCTGAAGGGTCCAGCGCTTCTGGCGGTCCCCCTATGCTACAGCCGTAGTAGGGGATATGAGCGAAGCGCTGAAGGGTCCAGCGCTTCTGGCGGTTCCCCTATGTTACAGCCGTAGTAGGGACGAAGCGCTGAAGGGTCCAGCGCTTCTGGCGGTTCCCCTATGCTACAGCCGTAGTAGGGGATATGAGCGAAGCGCTGAAGGGTCCAGCGCTTCTGGCGGTCCCCCTATGCTACAGCCGTAGTAGGGGATATGAGCGAAGCGCTGAAGGGTCCAGCGCTTCTGGCGGTCCCCCTATGCTACAGCCGTAGTAGGGGATATGAGCGAAGCGCTGAAGGGTCCAGCGCTTCTGGCGGTTCCCCTATGCTACAGCCGTAGTAGGGGATATGAGCGAAGCGCTGAAGGGTCCAGCGCTTCTGGCGGTCCCCCTATGCTACAGCCGTAGTAGGGGATATGAGCGAAGCGCTGAAGGGTCCAGCGCTTCTGGCGGTCCCCCTATGCTACAGCCGTAGTAGGGGATATGAGCGAAGCGCTGAAGGGTCCAGCGCTTCTGGCGGTTCCCCTATGCTACAGCCGTAGTAGGGGATATGAGCGAAGCGCTGAAGGGTCCAGCGCTTCTGGCGGTCCCCCCTATGCTACAGCCGTAGTAGGGGATAGGAGCGAAGCGCTGAAGGGTCCAGCGCTTCTGGCGGTCCCCCTATGCTACAGCCGTAGTAGGGGATATGAGCGAAGCGCTGAAGGGTCCAGCGCTTCTGGCGGTCCCCCTATGCTACAGCCGTAGTAGGGGATATGAGCGAAGCGCTGAAGGGTCCAGCGCTTCTGGCGGTCCCCCTATGCTACAGCCGTAGTAGGGGATATGAGCGAAGCGCTGAAGGGTCCAGCGCTTCTGGCGGTCCCCCTATGCTACAGCCGTAGTAGGGGATAGGAGCGAAGCGCTGAAGGGTCCAGCGCTTCTGGCGGTTCCCCTATGCTACAGCCGTAGTAGGGGATAGGAGCGAAGCGCTGAAGGGTCCAGCGCTTCTGGCGGTCCCCCTATGCTACAGCCGTAGTAGGGGATATGAGCGAAGCGCTGAAGGGTCCAGCGCTTCTGGCGGTCCCCCTATGCTACAGCCGTAGTAGGGGATATGAGCGAAGCGCTGAAGGGTCCAGCGCTTCTGGCGGTTCCCCTATGCTACAGCCGTAGTAGGGGATATGAGCGAAGCGCTGAAGGGTCCAGCGCTTCTGGCGGTCCCCCTATGCTACAGCCGTAGTAGGGGATATGAGCGAAGCGCTGAAGGGTCCAGCGCTTCTGGCGGTTCCCCTATGCTACAGCCGTAGTAGGGGATATGAGCGAAGCGCTGAAGGGTCCAGCGCTTCTGGCGGTTCCCCTATGCTACAGCCGTAGTAGGGGATAGGAGCGAAGCGCTGAAGGGTCC
>NW_027466678.1:42500-45000 GCF_050575085.1 Anarhichas minor
GTGACCGGCTTTGCGTACATCGTGCCCCGGCTGTGGGTCTCGGATCCAGGATCCACTCGGATAGGTTTGTAGAGGTGGATGTGGTCTACGATCGGGTATAAGTGTCCCGGCTGTGCGTTGTGTTTTCGCGGAGATATGGACCTCGCAGACCGGCGATATTGTCGCTCGTCTTTCGCTGTGATTTTGTCAGAGTACGAAGATCGGCCGACGCTTTTGAACTACTTGCTGCATCGGCTGTGGTTATCCGTTTATAGGAGTGCATGGATGGCTGGTTAGAGGACGTCAAGGTCTACAATTCGGCGTAAGTACCCCGACTGTGCGTTGTGTTTTGGCGGAGATATTGAGCGCGCAATATGGCTACAGTGACCTATTTTGACCACGTCGTGCATCGGCTGTGAATGCCCGATCCTGGATCCTCCTCCACAGGTCTTTAGAAGTGGACGTGGTCTACTATTCGGCGTAGGGGACGAGTCTGTGCGTTGTGTATTCGCGGGGATATGCACCGCGCAAACCGGCGATTTGGTTTAAGGAGACAGAGTATTGGCGCTCGTCTTTCGCTGTGATTTTGTCAGAGTACGAAGATCGGCCGGCGCTTTTGAACTACTTGCTGCATCGGCTGTGGGTATCCGTTTATTGTTCTGCATGTATGGGTGGTTAGAGGAGGTCGGGGTCTACAATAGGGTATAAGTGTCCCGGCTGTGCGTGGTGTTTTGGCGGAGAGATGGAGCGCGCAAAACGGCAACTGCGACCTACTTTGACCGCGTGGTGCCTCGGCTGTGGGTCTCGGATCCAGGATCCACTCGGATAGGTTTGTAGAGGTGGACGTGGTCTACGATTGGGTATAAGTGTCCCGGCTGTGCGTGGTGTTTTCGCGGAGATATCCACCTCGCAAAACGGCGCTTCCGTTTAAGGAAACAGAGTTTTGGCGCTCGTCTTTCGCAGCGCAGCCCAGTAACGTCCCCTACCTTAAGAGAGTCCTCGTTACTCCCGCCGTTTACCCGCGCGATATGGATCCTGGTTCTGGATCTCGCATCCAGGATCCACTCGGATAGGTTTGTAGAGGTAGACGTATTATACAATTAGGTATGAGTATCCCGGCTGTGCGTTGTGTATTCGCGGAGATATCCATCTCGCAAAACGATATAAAAACGGCTGTGATTTTGTCAGAGTATGAAGATCGCCCGGCGCTTTTTGTCAGAGTATGAAGATCGGCCGGCGCTTTTCAAATACGTGCTGCCTCGGCTGTGGGTATCCGTTTATTATTATGCTTATATGGGTGGTTAGAGGACGTCGGGACCGTGGATTCGGTATAAGAATCCCCGCTGTGCGTTCCATTTCCGGGTAGATATGGACCGCGCAATATGGCCCCTGCGACCTACTTTGACTACATCGTGCCTCGGTTGTGGACCTCGCATCCATGATCCACTCGGATAGATTTGTAGAGGGGGACTTGGACTACAGTTAGATATAAGTGTCCCGGCTGTGCGTTGTGTATTCGCGGGGATATGGACCTCGCAAAACGGGTATTTCGTTTAAGTCTTTCGCTGTGATTTTGTCAGAGTATGAAGATCGGTCGGCTGTTTTCAAACACGCGCTGCCTCGGCTGTGGTTATCCGTTTATTATTCAGCTTACATAGTTGGTTAGAGGACGTCGGGGCCGTGTATTCAGTATAGGAATCCCCGCTGTGCGTTCTATTTCCGGGTAGATATGGCGCGCGTAATATGGTCCCTGCGACCTACTTTGACTACACCGTGCCTCGGCTGTGGACCTCGCATCCAGGATCCACTCCGATAGTTTTGTAGAGGGGGACGTGGACTACAACTGGGTATAAGTGTCCCGGCTGTGCGTTGTGTATTCGCGGGGATATGGACCTCGCAAAACGGGTATTTCGTTTAAGTCTTTCGCTGTGATTTTGTCAGAGTATGAAGATCGGTCGGCGGTTTTCAAATACGCGCTGTATCGGCTGTGTGTATCCGTTTATAGGAGTGTCTAGATGGGTGGTTAGAGGACTTCCAGCTTGACAACTGGGCATGAGTATCCCCGCTGTGCGTTCTATTTCCGGGTAGATATGGCGCGCGTAATATGGTCCCTGCGACCTACTTTGACCGCGTCGTGCCTCGGCTGTGAGTGTCCGATTGTGGATCACCCTCCACATGTCTTTAGAGGTTGACGGTGGCTACAGGTCGGCATAGGTGTCCCGGCTGTGCGTTGTGTATTCGCGGGGATATGGACCGCGCAAGACGGCGATTTGGTTTAAGGAAACAGAGTATTGGCGCTATCGCTGTGATTTTGTCAGAGTATGAAGATCGGTCGGCGGTTTTCAAATACGTGCTGCCTCGGCTGTGGATACCCGTTTATTATTCTGCTTATATGGGTAGTTAGAGGACGTCGCGACCGTGTATTCAAAATAAGAATCCCCGCTGTGCGTTCCATTTCCGGGTAGATATGGCGCGCGTAATAGGGCCCCTGCGACCTACTTTGACCGCGTGGTGCCTCGGC
>NW_027466678.1:57500-60000 GCF_050575085.1 Anarhichas minor
TAAGTGTCCCGGCTGTGCGTGGTGTTTTGGCGGAGAGATGGAGCGCGCAAAACGGCAACTGCGACCTACTTTGACCGCGTGGTGCCTCGGCTGTGGGTCTCGGATCCAGGATCCACTCGGATAGGTTTGTAGAGGTGGACGTGGTCTACGATTGGGTATAAGTGTCCCGGCTGTGCGTGGTGTTTTCGCGGAGATATCCACCTCGCAAAACGGCGCTTCCGTTTAAGGAAACAGAGTTTTGGCGCTCGTCTTTCGCAGCGCAGCCCAGTAACGTCCCCTACCTTAAGAGAGTCCTCGTTACTCCCGCCGTTTACCCGCGCGATATGGATCCTGGTTCTGGATCTCGCATCCAGGATCCACTCGGATAGGTTTGTAGAGGTAGACGTATTATACAATTAGGTATGAGTATCCCGGCTGTGCGTTGTGTATTCGCGGAGATATCCATCTCGCAAAACGATATAAAAACGGCTGTGATTTTGTCAGAGTATGAAGATCGCCCGGCGCTTTTTGTCAGAGTATGAAGATCGGCCGGCGCTTTTCAAATACGTGCTGCCTCGGCTGTGGGTATCCGTTTATTATTATGCTTATATGGGTGGTTAGAGGACGTCGGGACCGTGGATTCGGTATAAGAATCCCCGCTGTGCGTTCCATTTCCGGGTAGATATGGACCGCGCAATATGGCCCCTGCGACCTACTTTGACTACATCGTGCCTCGGTTGTGGACCTCGCATCCATGATCCACTCGGATAGATTTGTAGAGGGGGACTTGGACTACAGTTAGATATAAGTGTCCCGGCTGTGCGTTGTGTATTCGCGGGGATATGGACCTCGCAAAACGGGTATTTCGTTTAAGTCTTTCGCTGTGATTTTGTCAGAGTATGAAGATCGGTCGGCTGTTTTCAAACACGCGCTGCCTCGGCTGTGGTTATCCGTTTATTATTCAGCTTACATAGTTGGTTAGAGGACGTCGGGGCCGTGTATTCAGTATAGGAATCCCCGCTGTGCGTTCTATTTCCGGGTAGATATGGCGCGCGTAATATGGTCCCTGCGACCTACTTTGACTACACCGTGCCTCGGCTGTGGACCTCGCATCCAGGATCCACTCCGATAGTTTTGTAGAGGGGGACGTGGACTACAACTGGGTATAAGTGTCCCGGCTGTGCGTTGTGTATTCGCGGGGATATGGACCTCGCAAAACGGGTATTTCGTTTAAGTCTTTCGCTGTGATTTTGTCAGAGTATGAAGATCGGTCGGCGGTTTTCAAATACGCGCTGTATCGGCTGTGTGTATCCGTTTATAGGAGTGTCTAGATGGGTGGTTAGAGGACTTCCAGCTTGACAACTGGGCATGAGTATCCCCGCTGTGCGTTCTATTTCCGGGTAGATATGGCGCGCGTAATATGGTCCCTGCGACCTACTTTGACCGCGTCGTGCCTCGGCTGTGAGTGTCCGATTGTGGATCACCCTCCACATGTCTTTAGAGGTTGACGGTGGCTACAGGTCGGCATAGGTGTCCCGGCTGTGCGTTGTGTATTCGCGGGGATATGGACCGCGCAAGACGGCGATTTGGTTTAAGGAAACAGAGTATTGGCGCTATCGCTGTGATTTTGTCAGAGTATGAAGATCGGTCGGCGGTTTTCAAATACGTGCTGCCTCGGCTGTGGATACCCGTTTATTATTCTGCTTATATGGGTAGTTAGAGGACGTCGCGACCGTGTATTCAAAATAAGAATCCCCGCTGTGCGTTCCATTTCCGGGTAGATATGGCGCGCGTAATAGGGCCCCTGCGACCTACTTTGACCGCGTGGTGCCTCGGCTGTGGACCTCGCATCCAGGATCCACTCGGATAGGTTTGTAGAAGTGGACTTGGACTACAATTAGATATGAGGTTCCCGGCTGTGCGTTGTGTTTTCGCGGAGATATGGACCGCGCAAAACGGGTATTTGGTTTAAGGATTTTTCGCTGTGATTTTGTCAGAGTATGAAGATCGATCGGCGGTTTTCAAACACGCGCTGCATCGGCTGTGTGTATCCGTTTATTATTCATCTTATATGGGTGGTTAGAGGACTTCCAGCTCGACAACTGGGCATGAGTATCCCCGCTGTGCGTTCTATTTCCGGGTAGATATGGCGCGCGTAATATGGTCCCTGCGACCTACTTTGACCGACTCGTGCCTCGGCTGTGGAGGTCGCATCCAGGATCCACTCTGATGTGTTTGTAGAGGGGGACTTGGACTACAATTAGATATGAGTGTCCCGGCTGTGCGTTGTGTTTTCGCGGAGATATGGACCGCGCAAAACGGGTATTTCGTTTAAGGACATAGAGTTTTTCGCTCGGGTTTTAAAGCCGTGATAGGGGCGAAGCGCTGAAGGTTCCAGCGCTTCTGTACTTCGCCTATTACGGCTGTGACCCATTTTGGTAGGGGGTAACCAAGCCACCTTGCACACAATGATAGGAACAGACTACCCAGTGTATACTAGGGGATAGGAGCGAAGCGCTGA
>NW_027466679.1:0-145000 GCF_050575085.1 Anarhichas minor
ATACAACTAACCATTATATTCATCAACTATATGTATATACATACAACTAACCATTATATTCATCAACTATATGTATATACATACAACTAACCATTATATTCATCAACTATATGTATATACATACAGCTAACCATTATATTCATCAACTATATGTATATACATACAGCTAACCATTATATTCATCAACTATATGTATATACATACAACTAACCATTATATTCATCAACTATATGTATATACATACAACTAACCATTATATTCATCAACTATATGTATATACATACAACTAACCATTATATTCATCAACTATATGTATATACATACAACTAACCATTATATTCATCAACTATATGTATATACATACAACTAACCATTATATTCATCAACTATATGTATATACATACAACTAACCATTATATTCATCAACTATATGTATATACATACAACTAACCATTATATTCATCAACTATATGTATATACATACAACTAACCATTATATTCATCGTTGATTTTATCTATGGGTTATTATTTTATTTTTGACGTTGATTTTGATGCATTTCTATTTCTTGTGCAGGAAACTAGTGAAATATGAGAAAATAGTTAAAACTGTAGTTTTGAAGCCAGGGCTCCAGATCTAAAGGCTGATACAGATGTTACGCTGTCATGGCTGTTGGATCAAAGATTTTGGTTTTGATTTGTTTCAATGGAAACATTTCTGTCCATAAGGAGCTGAGGGGTCTGATTTTGGCAACACAGTTTTTTATAGATTCATTATAGTACGTGAGGTTCAACTCCCACAAAGGAAAATACTCGCAGCTTTGCATTAACGAAGCCAAAATGATGCAAAAGTTAAAAAGCCAAACGTGAAGGATAAAGCTTGAATGTCTCGTTTTTGTTTGACAGAACAGACGCAACAGTTTACAATTCTTAAAAGTACATTTATTTAAAATGTCTGTATTATTAGCAACTAATGCAAGTGAATTCAAAATGCAAAACAAACAGTGATTAGGTAGTAATTAGAGCATTATATAATTATGGCGTTGCATTTGAAATGAGTATTTCTATATACAGCAGGTCGTCCATCATAAACTTGTTATGACTCGTTGTCTGATCCAATCCTGTTAATCTCAGGCGCTCGAGGAGAAGCAGACGCTCAGAACATCACGGTGCTCGCCATGTGGATGATCGAGCATCCGGGCACGGAGGACGAGCAGGACGAGCCTCACACCAGAGGAGGCGTCGACGGGTCCGACTCGTCCTGTCCCGGTGCAACGGCCTCTTCTGGAGGCAAATCTCTGGACCGGAGCCCGTACCTGTGCTCGCCCGGAGACATCGCCAGCGCAGACGCTTCAGAGATGGAGGAGGGCTTCAGCGAGAGGTACAGACGAGAAGTCTTAAAATGAAAGTGTTTTTAATAACAGACGTCTTCTTGAATACATGTTGAGTCATCAATTAACAAGCGTGGTCAAAAAGAGAAAACTAATTCCAAAACGTTTTTTTTATATGCCTTTAAAGGTTCATCTGTGTGTGTGTGTGTGTTTGTGGGCCTGTTAGTTTTGTGTGTTTGAGAGAGTCGTGCCACTCACCTGAAGCGTTGCTGTAAACATTACAGAAGGAACCGACACTCCAGCTTTTTATTTGTGAAAGTCTATATAGAAAAGTCTATGTTTGTGTACTTTGTAGTCCTGAGGGCCTGGACCAGGACAGTGCGGCGGCCTCCAGCGGCGGTCCGCTCAGAGGCCTTTATTTTGTTCTACTTTGTCATTGAAAGGAAGTAAAATGGAGCTCATGTCATTTTATTCTCTGATGTGTATTCAGGTATAAAGGACAGGCTCCGGACCTGCTGGGAAAGCAGGACAGTGTCTATGAAGGTACGGCGTGTTGTGATAAACAGATGTTTGGGTTCTCTTGTAAACAAGCTCAGTAATAGTGTTTGTTTTCAATTCAAACTAGATATTTCTTTTATAGTTTAGAGGGTAGGATTTAAATTTTGTTTAATATTTATTGTCGTTATTATCTACCTCATTGCCGGTGTTTTGGTTAAAGTATAAGTTGAAACATCAAAGTATGGTTTACATTTCGTCATTCGCAAGTGCCTTCATCCTTTCAAGTGTAACTTGATGTTAATTCTGTGTATGTCTTCAAATGCTCTGCGTCTGTCCGTCCCGCTGCAGAGGACTGGGACATGCTGGACGTCGACGAAGACGAGAAGCTGACGGGGGAGGGAGAGTTTGAGCTGTTGTCTGGACCGTTGGGCCTCAGCGAGCGCAGGATCGTCCCCGAGGCCCTCCAGTTCCCCGACAGCGACCCGCTGGGGGCCTCCATTGCGATGGTGACGGCCAGCAACAGCATGGAGGAGACCCTGCTGCAGATAGGTGAGGACGAGAGCCCATCACAGCAACACGTGTGATGGTATCGGCCTGAAGTGAAGCAGTAAACTGACTGTGTGTTGTTGTTGTTCAGGCTGTCAGACCTCGGTGGATAAGAGTTCATCGGGCAGAGTGACCCTCGGCGAGCAGGCGGCCGCCCTCCAGAACCCCCACGACCGGGTGATGGCGCTGAGGAGGGTGACGGCCACGGCCCAGGTGCTGCTGGCCCGGACCATGGTGATGAGAGCCCTGTCCCTGCTGTCCGTCAGGTACTCTTCACTAACCACTCCCTCTGGCTGGGCTCTGTGTTTACATCTTCATCTTCTTTGTCTTCTTTCATTCTTTTTAGACACGCATTAAAAGTTAAAATATTCTCAACTTTTCAGTGCGGAGTTGCACCGCTTGTCAATGTCACGCTTGACTGAGGCAGCCAGTCAAATCAAGCAAAAGGCGGGCTTTACTACTTTACTCCTGACTTCCTGATTTGATGCCGGTAGATGTGGTAGGAACGGACATTGATGTTACCGATTTAACTATATAATTCCCTCCTCCTCATCCAACAGCAGAGCAACAGAGAGCTCGACGTCTGCATTACATCTATTTGTTCTCCATTATTTACGTTTGATCGCTCCACCGGCTCATCAGCTGTTTTGCCCGACTCGCTTCGCCAAGAGGTGTTTTTGAAGCATCGCTTGTTGCGACTTGTCTCACTGTGATCGGCCCCGAAGACACTTCGGCATTGGCTTCGCTTTTCAGAACCAGAGGTGGCCGCCTCACTACAACCCTAAAAATGTCCTTGGCGGTTGGATGGAAGCAGCTTTCTGTCTGTTGTGTAATATGTGACTTCTCTCTCTTCCCTCCCACACAGCGGCTCGAGCTGCAGCCTCGCAGCCGGTCTGGAGTCTCTGGGTCTAACCAACATCAGGACTCTGGTCAGGCTGATGTGTCTGGCGGCAGCCGGCCGAGCCGGTCTGTCCACCAGCCCCACGTCGGGCTCCGGTCACGCCGAAAGGCCCCGTGGGGCCGCCAAGGCCAGCAAACCCATCTCCTGTCTGGCTTACCTCAGCACCGCGGTGGGCTGCTTGGCCTCCAACAGTCCCAACGCGGCCAAGGTGCTGGTGCAGCTCTGCACTGAGGTACGCCATGATTGATGATTGACTGATTCAACACATCAGAGGCAAACATCAAATGTCTTTTAGGTGTCTCAGACAAGCAGCTAATTGATTATTGACTAAAAGTCTTTGTTTTTTGTGTTTTGGGGATTTTTTTCGCCCTTTATATAGATTTAGGACAATAGAGAAGTAACAGTAAATACGCGCGACTTGAACTGGGGATGTTGTATTTACTTTGTCAAGGACACCCTTTGTTTTTGCTTATTGATGGCCCGTGGCATGTGATGGAATATACTGAAATAAAATCACAGTTGAGCTGCTTCATCCGCCAACAGTGACCTGTATTAAAGCTGAAACATTATTGTTTTTAACATTGGAACACCTGGTGAGTGAATGAAGGAGCAGCATCAGGTCCAGCCGGAGAACTAAAAGTGATCATCTATAAATTATAATATGGAGCTTGAATCAGGAGGTGTTTAGCTTAGCTTAGCATAAAGACTTGAAGGTGCCTGGCTCTGTCCACAGTTTATAAAGAACACCTACCAGCACCTCTGAAGCTGAGTAATAAACACATTGTGTCGTGTGTTTAGAAACGATCGTCTCGTTACAGGATCGTCACAATATCAAAATGCATATTGTCGTGTTTTTATATAAACATATAAGCACGAGAGAACAAACTGCTCTTAACTGCAACTCTTTATTAGCTTAACTTCCTGGTGCTGCAGGTTACTGCCACGGTACAGACTACAGGTTCCATGCTTCCATGTACAGCTTCTTATCACCCTCTATGTACCAACGTACATTTATAACAAATACCACACATATTACGGTAATCAGCGTTGCATATGTGTCTGACCACAATACTAAAAAAGAAATGATTCCTTTAAATTATTTTTTTAAAGTTGTTATAATAAGCATATCATTTAGTTATCGCTACTGAGAATTTATCAAACATAAAAACATGACGTGGATAGGTTTGCAGTTTTCAAGGTGTATATTTCAAATTGCATCTCTTACACACATGAAGATAAAGTTGTGAACACCAGCTGAATATCTATTATCAGAATCATTATAACTGTGTTATAACTGCTACTGTGTAAAGGGAATACTGCTGTTAACAAGAACGTGATTTGTAGAAGTGTTTGCAAAACAAATGTTATTGCACTTTTGTTCATATAGCAGTACTTTTAAAATAAAAGGGCGCAATACACTACTTTTGAATGCATTATTGAATTTTGCGCATAACAATGCGATTAAAAATTGTAATCGTTGCCCAGCACTAATATATTTATAAAGGAATACTCTTTCCTCTCCAGAACCTGATCTCTGCAGCGACCGGCATGAATCTGACGACGGTGGACGACCCCATCCAGAGGAAGTTCCTGCCCAGCTTCCTGCGCGGCGTTGCCGAGGAGAACAAGCTCGTCACCTCCCCAAACTTCGTGGTGACTCAGGCTCTGGTGGCCCTGCTGGCAGACAAAGGGGCCCGACTCAGACCTGCGTATGACAAGGCTGATATGGAGAAAAGAGGTGTGTAGACTCAGTTTGTCTCATTGGGCTCTTCATCAATAATGTTTAATTTTTATGTTCATATTAGAGTAATCAAGCATCCTGAACATGGCACTGCCTCCGGTATTTAAGCCAAATTACGTACTTTTTTCTTACGTTATTGTAATTTAACCTTAAAGGGACAGTTCACTCCAAAATCAAAAACATATTTTTTTTATTCCAACAGCTATGTCTCTGTCCATAAATCCTGACGCGTTTACTCGAGATAATCCACCGACCTTGTTGTGAGACGTTTCATGTAGGAACTATTTTCTTTCTGCTAAACTACACCTGCCAGCCGTATCACCGCTCAGAAGGAAGCATCTCCACTCGACACTGCTAGCTCACCTAACACCACGGAGCTAACATTGCATTAATATTGACATGTTGTCCACGAGAAGATGCACGCCCCCTTCTGAGAGGAGGTATAATTAAAGCCTGTGGTTCGGCAGAAAAAAAATAGTTCCTGCATGAAACTGATTTCTGGAAAAGAGACGTTGCTGTTTAGTTTTTCAAATGTATTTTTTGCAATCAAAACAAATCAGTCTGGATTGATAAACAACTACAGGTAAGATGAAAATATGTATTCCAGTGATTCTGTCCTATCATGTGTTTTTCAACAAAATATAATGTCACAGAAATGTTCACATAATTGTATCATCAGTGCTGTCTGTTCAGCTTCCATGACTCATTCTTGTTCCAGCTTGTTTCTTTCTGTTCACTTGGGTCACTTTTTTTCTGTGCCTTTTGTGTTTGTCCTTTTTGTTCCTCCTCTCACTCACCGGGTCACCTTCTGTTCCGTGTCGAGCAGGTCTAATTGCGCATTTGTATGCCCACCCTTCCCATAATCCCTCCGCTGTAGGGCCTCTGGAGCTGGCCAACGCTCTGGCGGCCTGTTGCCTGTCCTCCCGGCTGTCCTCGCAGCACCGCCAGTGGGCCGCCCAGCAGCTGGTCCGCACGCTGGCCGCCCACGACCGCGACAACAACCACAGCCGGCCGCAGACCTTCGCCGACATGGCGGGAGACCTGCGGAAGTGCTCCTTCATCAAGCTAGAGGCTCACCAGAGCAGGGTGAGTCAACACGGGATCAGGAGTGTTCCCACAGCTGGGTTTGAGCTCAGAATATATATTAATAGAAACTGTTAGGTGTTAAGAAAACGTCTGTTTCACTCAGGTCATCACGTGCGGTTGGTGCAGTAAGAAAGGCCTGTTGGCTACGAGTGGCAATGACGGGACGGTGAGGATGTGGAACGTGACCAAGAACCAGTACACCCTCCAGCAGACCTGCATCTTCAACAAGGAGTAAGGCTTTCTCTAATCCAAATGTTCCACCTGCACAAACCTCGGTGTGTGAATGAAACCAGTGCTGCATTTGGAGGGAAGAGCTGTAGTACAGCTCTGGTGCCACAGAACTGATCTAAACATTACTTTGATCTTGTTTCTTTCTGCAGCTACAGCATGTTTTATAAGTTATTTTTGTTGAACCCTCTAAACCCCAAACAGTTCCTCTCTGTGGTCTCACCTCAGTATAAAGTCCTGCTGCTCTATAGTAACAGAACCATCATGACTAGAAGTAGAGAGAACGAGAACGTGTCTTCAGTGCAGAATAACACAGTTATGATGACATCAATCATAGAGAAGAAACAAAACACAAGTTGAATTTCTTTGATATTTTATTTTACAAAAATTGGAAAAATGTTACAAAAACAATGGAATCTATATATCCAACATGTCTCCAAGTGTCCACAAGTGTTACTAATGTTGGGAATAAATGGAGGCTCTCTGTGCTATATGTATTGAACTATTAACATTTCTACAGCCTCTTCTCTCCTCTCCTCTTCTCTCTCCTCTTCTCTCTCCCCTCTCCTCTTCTCTCTCCTCTTCTCTCTCCTCTTCTCTCTCCTATTCTCTCTCCTCTCTCCCCTCCTCTCTCCTCTCTCCTCTCTCCCCTCCTCCCCTCCTCTCTCCTCTCCTCTCTCCTCCTCTCTCCCCTCCCCTCCTCTCTCCTCTCTTCTCTCTCCTCTCCTCTCTTCTCTCTCCCCTCCTCTCTTCTCTCTCTCCTCTTCTCTCTCCTCTTCTCTCTCCCCTCTCCTCTTCTCTCCTCTCCTCTCTCCTCTCCTCTCCCCTCCCCTCCCCTCCTCACTCCTCTCTCCCCTCTCTCCTCTCCTCTCCTCCCTCCCCTCCTCACTCCTCTCTCCTCTCCTCTCCTCTCTCCTCTCCTCTCCTCCCTCCACTCCTCTCTCTCCTCTCTCCTCTCCTCTCCCCTCTCCCCTCCTCACTCCTCTCTCCCCTCCTCTCTCCTCTCCTCTCTCCTCTCCTCTCCTCCCTAATTCAAATGAATGCTAATGTTCTGTTGATGTGTGTAAATAGGCGACAGTTTGCCAAAACGTTCCCCATAACAACTTCTCATGAGGTGATAATATGTGCTCACATTTCCCCATAACAACTTTATGAGGTTATAATACGTCAGATGTTTTTATTTTGGGCCAAATATGAGAATGTGTTGCAGCTTAAAGTGTTGGGTCTCATGTGTGTTGATTCTGTCTCCTCTCATCAGTGACGGCTCTTCAGAGGACGGCATGTCCGGTTTGGGGTCTCCCAGCGACCCTTGCATGTCTCCTCTGGCTTGGAGCGTCACTGGAAAATACCTGGCGTCGGCCATGGAGAAAATGGTCAACATCTGGCAGGTTAACGGTAAGCAGTTATGCTTTTCACTGGCTCCACTGGGTTCTTCTTTTATAAGAGGCCATGTTAATGATGCGCTCCATTAGCGTTGTTTCATTATGAAATGTGTTCCGTGGCTCAGCTTGTGTCGGCAGAATATGAATGAGACGGCATTAAGATTTTATCGCTCCCGTTAAAAATAGATGCTCTGGATGTGGTCCAATCATTATTCACTGGCTCCCCCCACACGCCCCGCAGCACCGACCATCTGTCCTCGGCCACTTTCAGTCGCCTCCAGGACCAACGCCCACGATTCTGATCAGCTTTCATGAGCACATTTTCTCTCTTCTGCCTTTGAAACGTGACTCTGTCTGTCATTGCCATCTTTCTGTGGTTCATTGTTGAGCAATCAGTTCGCACCAAAGTCCATTAAACACCTCGGTATATTTCAGAACCGCTTCTAAAGTTCAGTGTAAACGTACTCAACCGTTGAGAAGTTTGATGTTTTTCCTCTTATTGTAACAGAAATAAAAACAGTATAATGTCCGTGTTCCCCACAGGATGGTGGGCGGACCTTTAGGAATAACATTCAGTACATTTTAAAGTTAAATGCATCAATCTGGTGCAGAATTAAGAACCCAGATCTGTGAAGAACTTTGTGCTCTTGTTCTAGCAGAGGGGGAATGTAACGAAGTACATTCAGGTTTTTAGGTACTGTACTTTACTTAAGTACTTCCATTTTATGTAACTTTATACTTCTACTCCACTACATCTCAGAGGGAAACATTATACTTTTCATTTCATTACATTTATTAGACAGTATTAGTCACTAGTTTGGCTATTTTGCAGATTCACATTCTTAACACAAAATATAAATAAACTAATGAACTATGATGTATTATTAAGTAGTAAATGTCCAATTATGAAGTATATAAAGTAGGAAAAATGAGCCCCGACATTAAAGTGATGAGCACTTAAATGCATCAATAATTATAATCCAATGACGTAGAGCCTAAAGTCAATGTATTTGAAATGCGTCAGTCTGCATATTGAGTGTACTTTTGGTACATCAAGTATATTTTGATACCAATACTTTTGTACATAAAAAGTAATGCTAGACAAATGAGGACTACTAATAGTAAGAGCAGCCGTGGATATAATAGAATAATAATGATAATAAATAGTTGATGCCTCGGCTCCTCCAGTCTACAGTCTGATCAAAAGTTTACTTTCAACTTTTCAATCATCAGAAGGAAACGTTTGAAATGTTTCTTCTAGTCTTCTACTCCTCTGTTGTTCAGAGAGATCCGTTGTTCTTTTAGTTATTATTTATTATTTATTTCAACAGATAAGTCAATTTAAGAACCAGCTCTCATTTACAATGACGACCTTTCCAAAAAGGCAGCAACAGGAAGTCAATACAAGACGAAATAAAACATCTCAAACAATCACCGACAAAATGTACAACATATAAACAAAGTGTTCCTGGAGAGGAAGGTGCAGTGATCAGAGCCCATCGTCTGTCAGTCTGGTTGAACCAACTAAATAACATCTATTATTAATAAAGCGTCGTATAGAGGAGTCCTCCCAGCAGTCCATCTTTGTGGCAGCAGATTACAAACCTTCTGAGCGGTAGATTTTATTTCTCTGACCGGTACAAAGCTCCTCGCTGACCTGTGACCTCCCCTCCTCTCCTTTAAGGCGGTAAGGGCCTGTTGGACGTGCAGCCTCACTGGGTGTCAGCGTTGGCTTGGCCTAAAGAGGAGGCCGAGTCCCTGTGGTGCGGGGAACCCAAAGACATGCTGCTGGTGGGACGGATGGACGGATCTCTGGGCCTCATCGAGGTGCTGGACAGCTCCAGCATGCACCGCACCGAGCTGGAGCACTGCTACCGGAAAGACGGTAGGAGCCAGTGTTCTCGTGTTCTCGGTGGTAAATGTTATTTGGAGGAAACTCTTTACAGATGTTTGATAGTAATGTTTCCTTCCCCTCTCAGTGGCCGTGATGCACATCGCCTGGTACAGTGAGGACAAGCCGTTTGCGGTGGGCTACGCAGATGGAAAGCTGCTGATTGGATCCAAAGAGCCTTTAGAAAAAGGAGCCATCGTGGTCATCGACGCTCACAAGGTTTCTACTCAGTTCTACTCTTTCTAGGATTCTACTCAGCAAAGTTTGATTTGTTTTTAAACACATTTTATTATAGTTTAGTCCACTTTATTTGTTATCTGTATTTTTACTCTTTGTTGTATTTTACTTTTTCTATTTTAGTTGAATTTTCTTTATTTATTTACTCGTATTGTGATTATTATTTATTTTATACTTAATAATTGTCATTCTATTGTTCATATATGTTTATCATTTTATTCTTTTGTTCTTTGCTATTCTTCTGTTGTAATCTTTAATGAAAGAATTTCCTTTGGTATTAATAAAGTTGTATCTTATCTTTAGTTCATAAGATAACATCTAACGGGTTCAGTTAAAGTGTGTTACATTGTTTAAGTGTAAACTCTTTGTGTACAAACATTGATTATCCTGCTATTATAGAATGTATTAAGGTTTAAATGTACAATACTCACACATATTTAACTGTTGTGATATGAAACATTTCCTTAATTGTCTTAAAATCAGATACTTATACAGAAACAAGAATATAGCAGTTAATATGAACTTTGGGAGCTACCTATGAAGAACGTTGTGCTCTTGTAAACAACTCTGATCTAGCAAACTATTTCATCATAAACACATTGGTTGTTTAGATATGAATAGTGATGTCACAACCACACACGGGGATCCTCCTGCACAGAGCTTCCTAGATTAGTTCGGATTGGATCTCTTCCCAAATCGTCCCTCGCTCACATTCCCGTCTCCTATTTTACTCGTTGACGAAAGTTTCAATAGATCTCGTCATCACGATAAATGAGATTTGATTTGGTTTTCGTCCCTGCTCCTCGTGGGCTGAACCTCTGAATCTTGTGTTTCACAGGAGTCCATCACCAGTATGAAGTGGAGTCCTAACGGTCAGATCTTGCTGACCTGTGCCAAGGAGGAGACGGTGAAGCTGTGGGCCAGTCCGGACTGTCACTCGGGCTCCGGCTGGCACTGCCTGCAGGGTCTTCGACACCCGTCCCCGGTGAACGGCGTGGCCTGGTGTGGCCTGCTGGGACGTGGCCCGAAGACTCTCAGCATGTTAGCCATGTAGGTCCTCAAGTACTCGCACCTGATCACACTCACTGGTTTTTATTGAGTTCATGAGGCGTTCATGTTGCAGTCATCCTTTAGATGAGTTCCTCAAACTCATTCTCTTTTATTTCTTTTTTTTACAGATGCTGCCAGAACGGCCACGTCTCAGTCTGGACTGTTCCTCAAAACATCTCTAACTTCCCAGATTCCTCTTCCTCTGACTCTGAGGGATGGTGGGAGAATGAAGTAAAACCTAAATTCATGGTACTTACAAGATGTTGCTGTTATAATGTAAACAAGGTTGCTGTTTATTTTTAAATTCCTGGACATGCGGTGAATGTTGAAGGTGATTTTGTCTCGAATTCTGACCAAGCCTGCAGATTCATCCCAATTGATGACTGTTTATTCTCTCCACACGTACATGGTCTTCTTCCACTTATCTGCCGTCCTTGTGTTGCAGTCTTCCCGGTGGTCGGGCAGAGGAGCGACGTGTGTTTTCCAGCTGAAGGGCCACATCACCCCAGTGAGAACGCTGGCCTTCAGCCCCGACGGCCTGGCTCTGGCATCTGGAGGAGTGGGAGGCCTCATGAACATCTGGTCCCTGCGGGTAAGAAAACTCACACAGGATAAATGTAAACACTGCAGGTAGAAGTAACAGATGTACACACACTCCTCTCACACTGTGTGTGTGTGTGTGTGTGTGTGTGTGTGTGTGTGTGTGTGTGTCCAACAGGACGGGTCGGTGCTGCAGACAGTGGTCGCCGGTTCAGGTGCGATCCAGAATATTGTCTGGATCCCAGATGTTGGTGTGGCCGTCTGCTCCAACAGGTCCAAGGTACCACATCTGTACACCTTTGTTCCCCCCCCCCCCCCATGTTTCTAGCCGCATCGCTGTGATGAGATGAATATCTATTTACTCTCCGGTCTGCTTCTCTTCCAGGACGTGCTGGTGGTGAACTGCTCCAAAGAGTTCATGGCGTCCAACCATGTGCTGGCCACTTGTCGCACCGCTCTGAAGAAGCAGGGAGTGGTCGGCCTCAACATGGCGCCCTGCATGAGGGCCTTCCTGGAGAGACTTCCTGTCATGCTGCAGGAGCAGTATGCCTACGAGAAGGTACGCACGTTTAATATCTATCTCCGGTCTAAAGCCTCTTTCACACATAATGCTCGAGATGTTAATGGGATAGTCTGTCAGGCATCACTTGTGATGTTCATTATTCACACATGCACGACACTCTCGAACATTTCCATCTTGCACCTTTTCACACATGTCATGGCAATGGTGGACCGTCCAGCAGATGGCGTTTTTTTTGTCATGTTTAATGTGTTTCACATTTTTCTGATATTTGTTGGATATATTTGTGACATTTTTCACACATTTTTCTGACACTGTTTTTTCTTCACATATTTTACTACAATTTAAAGATATTTTTTGGACTTTTTTCACATATTTTATTTTTTAAATATTTTACAAATAATATTTGGATATTTTTCACGTATATAATCTTCTTGTAGTTTTCCGTATTTCTTGGGATATTTTTTATAAATATATAATCAATATATATTTATAATTTTTTTCACATATCTTACAAATAACATTCAAATATTTCTCGGGTATTTTTCTTAACATTTTAACAGTTTTCACACATATTTACTCATCACTTGAGGGTGATTATTCTCCATCATTGCCAGTTGTTGATGTTTCCTCCTCCTCCTCCTCCAGCCCCACGTGGTGTGTGGCGAGCAGCTCGTCCACAGCCCTTACATGCAGTGCCTAGCCACCCTGGCCGTGGGGCTCCACCTGGACCAGCTCCTGTGTCGCCCCCCCGTGCCGCCCAACCTCCGACACTGCCCGCCGGAGTCTGACACGGCCGTCTGGTGCGCCAGCGAGTGGTCCTGGTTGGACTGCTTCTCTACGACGGTCAAGGCGGCGGAGGCCCTCGCTCGAGGCGCCTCCTTCTCCGAGTCGTTCTCCGTTCCCGACCTGGAGCCCGTGCCCAAAGACGAGATGGCTCTGCTCATGGTGAGGGAGGCTGCTGTTGCTTCAACTGTTTATCATCTAATTAACACCTACTGTTGAATGTAATAACCGTGTTCCACTCTGTTTTTCCAGGACAACAGTAAATGGGCATCTGGTCTGGATGAACAGATCATGTCCTGGGCCACCTCCAGACCAGAGGTAGTTTAGATTGAGACCCAGATTAGCTGTAATAAGTGTGCTTGTTTACTCTCAGACTGTGACGATAATAATGTGTGTGTGTGTGTTTTTTTTTGCAGGACTGGCACCTCGGGGGGAAGTGTGATGTGTATCTGTGGGGTGCCGGGCGAGACGGCCAGCTGGCAGAGGCCGGCAGAAACATCCTGGTGCCCACAACCGCCCCGTCCTTTTCTCAGGCACAACAGGTACACAAACGTGTCGCGTGTTTGTTAACTAACCCAGCCTGGTGACTGTCATCACATCACAGAAGAGTCCAGGATACGTCTGCTATTTTCTTATACTTTACTGCAAGACAAGGACAGTGGAAACTGCTTCTAGTGATCGACCGCTTACATGGATCAGTACGCTTGGAACAGAAATATTCCTCTACAAATGCTCTTAAAATAATAATAATAACTTTATTTATATTGCACCTTTCAGAACAAAGTTACAAAGTGCTTCACTATGAAAACTTAGAAGCAAATATGAACCATCAGTACAATTTACCACAGTACAATACAATAAAATGCATAAATACATGTATGTATTGCAGTTTTGGTTTGCTAAAAAAAGTAATTTTATCTCAAAAAAACAAAATGTGTGCGGGGAAAGCAACCGTAGTCAAAGGTCCAGTTCATTTATAAAGTCAAACGTGTGCTACATTTGACTTGACTTCATAATCTGCACTATTAGATGTAGGATCCAGTGTTTGTCACGTGGGAATCCTCAGACTTTATGTATTTAATACCGACTCTTCGGAGTGCCTCTTTGAGTTAATGGATTTTGACATTTTGAATGTTGACGCGTGTTCTTTACCAGCTTTTAAAACGTGGTCCCTTTTTGATGTGATTGTTTATTCCCTGCATCTGTCTGCTCGTCTTTCCTTCCTCCAGGTGGTGTGCGGTCAGAACTGCACCTTTGTGATCCAGCCCAACGGGACGGTGTTGGCCTGCGGGGAGGGAAGCTACGGCCGTCTGGGTCAGGGCAACTCTGACGACCTGCACGTCCTCACCGTCGTCTCAGCTCTGCAAGGTGGAGCTGAAATATCACACACACACACACACTGTTAAGATTCACTAATATGTTTGACACTAAGACGTGCTCACCTGTGTGTCCTCTGATGGAGTTTAATAGCTTTTAATCAAATCTATTGAGGTTTGAATAACTCCGACTCAACGACTGTCATAAGATTTTAAAACCTACAGTTTTGAGTTGTGAGAAAGTTAATATATTTTCCAGCAAATGTTGATTCGATATGACTCATTGAAATAACAGCTCTAGCTTACTGACTTTACTCTTTATTTTTCATGAGCTCTTAAATCCGAACACTGGAGGTCCTTCTGCAGAATTATTAAGTTTTTATAAGCTTAAAGAGACTTGAATCAACGCTTTAAAGCACCAAAGTCACACAATAACACAAAAACACTGGAAAATAAAATAAAACCAGGCGGCAACCTGGAAAGTTCTGAAAAGTGAAGTCAAAGCTTCATGTGTTAAAGCTGCATTCTCTCTAGTGTCCACCAGGGGGCGACTCCTCTGGTTGTATAGAAGTCTATGAGAAAATGACTCTACTTCTCTCTTGATTTATTACCTCAGTAAACATTGTAAACATGAGTTTATGGTCTCAATATCTAGTTTCAAGTCTTCTTCAATACAGCATGATGTTCATTTAGTACATTATGGTCCATTTAGAGTCAAACAGACCATAAAGCAGGGGATGCTTTAGGGCGGGGCTACACAGTGATTGACAGGTCTCTACCAGAGCGTTGTCCAGTCTGGGAGGCAGTTGTCGGTGTTCTCGTCTCACGAGTCTCAGTGTGTTTTTACTTCATGACAGTTAATTGTAACTTTTTGGTCGTCTAAAAATGTCTCCTTCAGCCTTCGGTTGTACTTAGCTCCGCCCTCTAGTGTCACTTCTGTTTGCAAATAACTAAGATGGCGACGGCCAAAATGCCAAACTCGAGACTTCACAACGACAATCCACAAGCCAGTGTGAGACGCCAGGACGACTACGTCGGCTTCTCGTATACAGTCCGTGAATCAAACATCCTCCAGTAGCAGAAGAACATGTAACATGATTAGAAGTGGAGGGATGGATGTGAAAGAGAAATAATGAAATAACTCAAAGCAGTGATGAGACATCTTTATTGTAGTTTCTTACTTCAGTAACGTCATTCTGACTCCGCGGTCGTCTCTCTGCCCCTTCAGGGTTCGTTGTGACTCAGCTGGTGACGTCGTGCGGCAGCAACGGTCACTCCATGGCCCTGACAGAGAGCGGCGAGGTGTTCAGCTGGGGGGACGGAGACTACGGCAAGCTGGGCCACGGGAACAGCGACCGCCAGCGCCGCCCGAGGCAGATCGAAGCGCTGCAGGGAGAGGAGGTGGTGCAGGTCAGTCTGAGTTCTAATGAACCCGATAAGGATGTTTGGTGCTCGGGTGCTTTCACAATCTGCTTCACTTTGATCTTTTGTTTTAGATGTCCTGTGGGTTCAAACACTCGGCGGTGGTAACAGCCGACGGGAAGCTTTTCACATTTGGAAACGGTGATTACGGACAACTGGGTTTGGGAAACACCTCGAACAAGAAGCTTCCGGAGAAGGTCACCGCTCTGGAGGGATACCAAGTGGGACAGGTAGGACAGAGGAGTGATAGAACTGACTAGAGGTGCAACGGGTCTCGAAACGGTTCGGGTCAGAGTCACGGGTCAGAGTCACGGGTCAGAGGCACGGGTCAGAGGCACGGGTCAGAGGCACGGGTCAGAGGCACGGGTCAGAGTCACGGGTCAGAGTCACGGGTCAGAGGCACGGGTCAGAGGCACGGGTCAGAGTCACGGGTCAGAGGCACGGGTCAGAGGCACGGGTCAGAGGCACGGGTCAGAGGCACGGGTCAGAGTCACGGGTCAGAGTCACGGGTCGGATCAGCACAACAGAAAAAAGGAGCAAATTTAAAGTAACTTTTAGAGATCGCTGGTCATGTTTTTTTGCCGCCGATACTAATTATTGATCATTGATGATCCATATTAACAGACACAGAGCCCTTTGTTGTTTGATTAGAGCACCAGAGTATTATATTATATTATAAGTCTGTAAACTATCAAGAATTCTAAATGTTGTCCTTTTACTTTGTATTTGTAATTTATAGTTTTTGTTTTTTCTTCATAAAAACACAATTCAAATGATAAGTAAATAAAATATTGTATTTTTATTGATTAAAACAAATGTTGTCATCAGTGGTTTTGATGATCTATTATTAGAGCTGGTGTAAACAGCTCATAATTCATCTCTAATATCTGTTGTTGTTGTGAAACACCACGGTTACTAGCTCTCCTCCTGTTGTAACATTATCAGAGATCAGAGATCGATGACATCATGATCACATGTTTGACTGAATATTGGAGGAGAACCATCGTCAGTTGAACTTTATTTAAACTGTGATGGTTGACGTTGGACTGTGTAATTGAAGAGGATGGATCCGTACGGATCGGTGATCTACGATGGTCCGTTGCACCACTAGAACTTACCGAGGGCTAAATCGTTTATTTAACAGTCTTTTTTCCTGTTTCCTGACGCTCAGTTTGAATGCCACGTGTTCACATTTGTGTTCCTGTGTTCTGACAGCTGAAACATTTAGAAGGTTTCCTTAAAAACCCACGTTCGATGAGTTCATGTTGCCGTGTGCTCCCCTCCTCAGGTGGCTTGTGGTTTGAACCACACTTTAGTCGTCTCCGCCGACGGGATGATGGTTTGGGCTTTTGGTGACGGAGACTACGGAAAACTGGGACTCGGCAATTCCACGGCCAAGTCGTCGCCTCAGGTCTGTTCACATGGAAAGAGTTCAGAACTGTTAGGAGGCCCGCTGCTTCACTCTAGCTGTAAAATAACCACGTAGGTGAATGTAATGAAGGTTTATTTAGAGTTCTTGATTCCTCAGAAAGTGGACGTGTTGTGTGGAATCGGCATCAACAAAGTGGCGTGTGGAACACAGTTCTCTGTGGCTTTAACCACAGACGGCAAAGTCTTCACCTTCGGCCAAGGTTCGGTTACATCATCTTCTCTACGATAATAATATTATAACGATCAGAACTGCAACCATCAATCAATCAACAGTTATTTATTTATTTTTCAAGAAAATTAGTTCAATATTTCCAGCTTTACATCTGACATTTGGCTTTATGACATTTTCCATATTTCAGTAAATGATGAGTTGAGAAAATACAGATCAGATGAAAAAATGTCGCTCAAATAATGATAAATACTGTTTTCACAGTTACATTTGAGTAGCTTAATAAGGTAATTGTATAAAACTTTTAGTTTGACATGTAATTTAAATATTATGTTCGCAGACCCCCTGATCGGCTTACCTGAAGGCCGGGCCAGGAACCACAACCGGCCCCAGCAGGTGCCGGCTCTGTCGGGGGTCCACATCCAGGATGTGGCCGTCGGAGCTGAACACACTCTGGTGCTCTCGTCCACGGGAGACGTTTACACCTGGGGCAGCAACTCGGAGGGACAGGTAACCTGCTGAACACTCACTGAACCCCCCAAGAATTGTGATGCGTTCAGGCTCTGCTCAGTGAAAATGAGAATTTGGCGAATGTAAATTCAAACTTCCACGAGTTTAAATACTTCTCGTTACTACAAATGATGAATTGACGTGACTTTGAACACCGTGCCTTGTGTCGTGCAGCTCGGTCTGGGCCACACCAACCACGTCAGAGAGCCAACGGTGGCCACGGTGCTGCAGGGAAAAAACATCCACCAGATCTCAGCCGGACGCTGCCACAGCGCCGCCTGGTCGGCTCCTTCCGTACCGCCTCGAGCTCCAGGTTAGACTCTCGCTCTCTCGCTCTCTCTCTCTCTCTCTCTCTCTCTCTCTCTCTCTCTCTCTCTCTCTCTCTCTCTCTCTCTCTCTGGGTACATCCACACTAATACGTTTATGAGTAAGCTCCTCATTCCTATTTTCATGTGTCGTTTGTGGTCGTCGTGTCTCCTCCTCTTCTTCCTCCTCCTCCTCAGGCTCCTCGGTTCCTCTCCAGCTGGGTCTCCCCGTGGCGGTTCCTCCTCAGTACAGCGGCCTCAGAGAGGTCAGCATCGAGGCGGTGAGGGCTCGTCTGCGTCTCCTCTACCACTTCTCTGACCTCATGTACTCCTCGTGGAGACTCCTCAACCTCAGCCCCAACAACCAGGTGAGCAAAGAAAACATTCATAATCATGTTTCCTGACTGTAACAGCTTGAAGAGCACGTTAAAGGGTCGGGGTTTAGTTTAAATACCCGTCTTTAAACATTCAGAGGTGGTCTTTGCTTCAAGAGGGTGTTGGACAAGGAGGTGAAGGTGAAACACACAGTCTATCACCGTACGTAATGATGGTGACTTCTTTCTGTGCAGAGCTGTACGTCGCACTACAACGCCGGTACCTGGGGGATCGTTCAGGGCCAGTTGAGGCCCCTGTTGGCCCCCAGAGTCTACACTCTGCCCATGGTGCGCTCCATAGGGAAGACCATGGTTCAGGGCAAGAACTACGGGCCCCAGATCACCGTCAAACGGATCTCCACACGGTCAGTACCACATGGGTCTTTGTCTTTGTTTGTGTTTAACGACGTCCAGGTGAACATCCCTGAGGAAGATGTTCTCTGTGACCACCAGGACACCCTCATTAAAATGTGTTCTTATAGACACAATTGTTCATTTCACTGCCGATATTAGTGAAGTAAAGTTTTTGTAGAGCAAATTTAACAACAAACAAATGTTAAAAAACCTCTACTTCCAGCCTCTGCTCTCTGCTCTCCTCTGCTCTCTACTCTCTGCTCTCTGCTCTCCTCTGCTCTCTCCTCTCTCCTCTCTCCTCTCTCCTCTCTGCTCTCTGCTCTCTGCTCTCTCCTCTCTCCTCTCTGCTCTCTGCTCTCTGCTCTCCTCTGCTCTCCTCTGCTCTCTCCTCTCTGCTCTCTCCTCTCTCCTCTCTCCTCTCTGCTCTCTGCTCTCTGCTCTCCTCTGCTCTCCTCTGCTCTCTCCTCTCTGCTCTCTCCTCTCTCCTCTCTCCTCTCTGCTCTCTGCTCTCTGCTCTCCTCTGCTCTCCTCTGCTCTCTCCTCTCTGCTCTCTCCTCTCTCCTCTCTCCTCTCTGCTCTCTGCTCTCTGCTCTCCTCTGCTCTCCTCTGCTCTCTCCTCTCTGCTCTCTCCTCTCTCCTCTCTGCTCTCTCCTCTCTGCTCTCGCCTCTCTCCTCTCTCCTCTCTGCTCTCTGCTCTCTCCTCTCTCCTCTCTGCTCTCTCCTCTCTCCTCTCTACTCTCTACTCTCTGCTCTCTCCTCTCTCCTCTCTCCTCTCTCCTCTCTCCTCTCCTCTCCTCTCCTCTCTCTCCTCTCTCCTCTCTCCTCTCTGCTCTCTCCTCTCCTCTCTCCTCTCTCCTCTCTCCTCTCCTCTCTCCTCTCTCCTCTCTGCTCTCTCCTCTCTGCTCTCTCCTCTCTCCTCTCTGCTCTCTCCTCTCTCCTCTCTACTCTCTACTCTCTGCTCTCTCCTCTCTCCTCTCTCCTCTCTCTCCTCTCCTCTCCTCTCTCTCCTCTCTCCTCTCTCCTCTCTACTCTCTCCTCTCCTCTCTCCTCTCTCCTCTCCGTGTTCACTTCCTGTAGTTCAGTCAGAGTGTCTCCTCCTTGTTGTCACATGACTGTTGGTCTCAGATGAATCAATCATGACTTCATAGTTTCACTGAGGAGCTCACACTTTAATGTTTTTACACGATCTGGTTAAAGTGAACTCTTTATTTGGTGTGAGATTTTAAATGTTTTTGATGAAATATCACAATCTTAAGCTTCGTTTTGGCTGCTCTTTGTTCGTCACACATGATGTGTTCAAGGACCCTCGGAATGAAATCTGACGATAATGGCAGTTTTTTTTAACTTGTGAAAATCTCCAACACGAGAAGACCGTCGTTAAATAAGAACCCGGTGACTTCATGGCGTGGTGCTTTCTAACTCTCCACAGGGGGCGTAAGTGTAAACCGGTCTTCGTGCAGATCGCCCGTCAGGTGGTGAAGCTGAACGCCTCGGACCTCCGCCTGCCCTCCAGGGCCTGGAAGGTGAAGCTGGTGGGCGAGGGGGCCGACGACGTGGGGGGGGTGTTTGACGACACCATCACAGAGATGTGTCAGGTATGGACGGATCCGTGTCGGTGGTTCTTGATAAGAGGAGAGGAGTTTACCGGATGGCTCACGGTCTTGGTCCTGTGTGTTTGTAGGAGCTGGAGACGGGCGTGGTCGACCTGCTCATCCCCTCCCCCAACGCCACGGCCGAGGTCGGCTACAACAGAGACAGGTGAGGTCACCGCTGAGGATCCTGCTGCTCGGGAAGATTTAACCTCATGAGAAAGAGACGCAGGTAGACACAAAGTGTTCCTCACTGTTAGTATCAGTGTGATGGAAACGTGATGTTTAAATAACATTCTACTTCATGTGGTGTATATGGAGATAAATACAACAATCTCACAGAAATAAGACACAAGAGACATTATATTCCTTTTTAAAGATGATATTGTCAGTTTGGCAGTTCGTTGATGCTCCAATGCAGATAAAAGAAACAATGTTTGTTTGTTTGTTTGGACGGTGCACATTAATACATTCTGTAAATGCGTCACAGCTTTTTCATCTCTAGTCTCTGGACAGATGTTACAAAGTCACCTGAAGTTATTCACCATTCATCATTTAGAGGATGCAGAAACATAGTAACATCATGCATTCACTTCATTGTAAAGTACTATGAAGACAACATGCAGATCAAATAGATGAAACACGGACTAAAGACAAAATTCATCTTCTTTACTTTTTTTTTTTTTAAACTATTTATTTAATTATTACATTTTAGATTTATAATATTTTCTTACATCTATTTTTGAAGCCCCTCCTTTCTGTCTTTGTGTCTTCTTCAAGGTAAAAGGCAGTCACCATGTTAACCCTAAAACACAAGGTTTTCAAAATAAAAGTTGTAATATTTTTTAATACATACTGTCCTGTGTTAGCTGGTGATGCTGGTTGGGAACATGTATTTATATTCAGGTGTAAGAGACAGTAGAGATGTTTAGTGGTGTGTTAGTGTGAGGTTCTACTACAGTAGAGTTTATAGAAACACACAAATCAATGTTCTGCTGTGGACGTATTCTAGACTCCTAAAAGAATCAGTTTAAGTTTTAAGCTTCATTCAGAATGTTTTCACCTCTTTACCTTTCTGTTAGAGAACTGAAGCTGTTATCTTTGATCTCTACAAACACACCAGACTCCATTGAGAAACCAGTGATTGTAGAACTCAGAACTCAGGAGTTGCTGCTCTACTGACTTTTGTGACGAACAGAACTCCATATTTCCTTCTCCTGTCAATCTGCTCAGGTTCCTCTTCAACCCGTCCTCCTGTCTGGACGAACACATGCTCCAGTTCAGGTTCCTGGGCATCCTGATGGGCGTGGCCATCCGCACCAAGAAGCCCCTGGACCTCCACCTGGCCCCGCTGGTGTGGAAACAGCTGTGCTGCATCCCGCTGATGCTGGAGGACCTGGAGGAGGCGGACCTCCTCTATGTGCAGACGCTCAAAAGCATTCTTCACATTGAAGACGGCGGCATCACCGAGGAGAACTTCCATGAGGTGGGAAATCCCTTTCTTGATTCTTTTATTTATATATATATATATATATATATATGAGATTAAAGTCAGAATGTTGTGATACTTTACTTTGAAGGACATTGAAGCTGTGAATTGGTTCCATTTTGATTTCATTTCTTTTATCTTATTTTTGCCCATCTATCCCGACTCTTTTCATAAGAGTATATGTAACTTAATTATTTGATATAGATACATATTGTATACCCACATTTAAGGATCTTTAATGTTTTTGTTTGTGTGTATTTCAGTAAAAAAAGAACATTTTAAATGTCGAGTCTTGTTCGATCTCTAGTTTAGACTCTAAACATTAAAGAGGAGATGCGTCAGTATTTCAAACTCTCTAATTGAACAAGTCGACTCTTCATTTAACCACAGAGAGGATTCTCAAAGGAGAGAGAAGGTGACATGTATTCACAGCTGCATATAGAGTCAGATTCATGACTCACATTTTATTGCATATAGAATCTCCTGCAGGCCTCGGCAGTCAATCCCGGTGACGCACCGCCGCCCCTCAGCTTCCTCGCTCATCACTCTGTGTTTAAACTTCATCTGAAAACAATAAACCGTCACCGTTAGCGTCCTGAAGGCTCACAGGGAGGCTGATGATCGGCTACTTCTCTTCAGCCAGAGACGTCCTGCAGGAGCTGAGAGACGAGCTAATGATGCTAACGTTAGCTCAGCTGGTTTTTCTGATGACTAAAATCCTTCATCGAGTTAAAAATGAAAACGATCTAATGATCTGTCTTTAAAAAAGTGGCTTAAAACTGGATAAAAAGTCAATTTATGACGCTGCACAAAGAGGATATGACGCCACAGTGAAACGCACCGTTACCTCGATTACAGCTGCAGATTTCTCTGGTTTAGAAGTTGGAAACATTTATGTGGAAAAGCTACACATTTAACCTTTTAAACTGTCCCAAAACAAACACACGCTGCACCACGCCCAGTGAGCGCTGACAGTGAACACCAGTTGATCCTGTTAACAGCTGACAGTCGAACAATAACCAACCGAACGTTGGCCCGAATCAGCGCTCACATTTCAGACTCCGAACCGGTGTCGGAAACGTGCGTGAAGCCTTGTGAGAGCTGGATGTGAGCCCTGCTGGATGAGCACGCACACACACACACACACACACACACACACACACACACACACACACACACACACACACACACACACACACACACACACGGCCAACGTATCCCCCGGAGCCCCTCTTCTGTCCAAACTCGCCTCACGCAACCCCTCCACCGTGAAGCCCTCAGCGCTGCAGGAACGCCGGGGCCGCTGTCCATGCAGCGTGTCCTGCTGGAGACCTGGCCCTGCTCCCAGACTCTCAGGGGGGGGAGGGGGGGAGAAGCTGCTCCTCTGCTGGCTTTGGATTGAATTCTGCCAGACGAGCTGTCAAATGTCTCACCATGATATTATAATCTGTTGTTGACAGAACCGTGAATACGTGATTTAATTTGAGGGTTTTGTAGCCGATCTGTTGAATCGTTCATTCAGTCAAAGAGAGAAACGCTCTCGCTGACTGATTATTCAACAATTCCATGAAACTTTTGGTTTCTGTCTGACCATAGAGAGACTGAATATACTGACGAGAGACCAGTAACTCTACAGATATGAGCTCACTGATGAGTAACGAGAACTTTCAAACTACATTTGAGGTCATTTAAGCTCAGTTTATTCTCTCCGCAGTGAAGAGACACAGAATGATGTCATCATGGCCGCTGCATCGGGCTGCACCTCCGAGTGTTTGTAGCGTTTTAGAAGCTTTAGAAGAACTCTTAAAACTCTTCATTTGAATAAATATTTTGCAGCCAAATCAAATAGTTTACAGGATATTCAACCTTTATTTCTTTATGAGGCTTTTAATACTTGACTTCTTTATTTGCATGGCTTCTATCGGGACAATGATGAGTTTACAGATAATGATAATCCCTCCTCTCTATTGTGGAGGTCAGTTTATTACGTGTAGCCGGTTACACCTCCAGTCTGTTCATGTCTCTGAGTCACACTAGTTGTCTTTTGATTGAGTAGAAACGACTTCACGCTACGGCGCTGAGAGCGAGTACAGACGAAGCTTAAACCACCTTCACCAGAGTTCTCCTGTAAAAAACATCGCGGTCACATTTGACCTTTGTGACCACTGAGCTCAAACTGCCACGAACGACATAATAAATATTATTCAGAGAAACGAAAGAGATTTCAGAGAGAACGGAGAACAGGGAAGTCTTTAAAAGAAGAGTTCTCTCCAGATGAATTAAACATCATTCAACCTGAACGCTGCTTCTCTCTTCAGTTGTGACTCAAGACACCGGAGGTCCGGATGTTCATAATGTTGCAATAAAATGATATAAATCCTTAAATACATATGTAGCTGGAGAGATATGAGAGATATGTGATGCTGTCTGTTCAATGAGGAGGCTCTCGTGCATCGTCGTCTGTAGTCATTGTTGTGTCGTGTTTCTAGTCTCGATGAATAGTGAAACATGTTGCGTTACTCTCTGCCTCTCAGATGATTCCTCTGGATTCCTTCGTCGGGCAGAGTGCCGATGGAAAGATGGTTCCCATCATCCCCGGAGGAAACAGCATCCCGCTCACCTTCTCCAACAGGAAGGAGTACGTGGAGCGAGCCATCGAGTACCGGCTGCACGAGCTCGACCGACAGGTACACAGTCTGTGTACTTATACTCTGGCACAACTTGATCAAAGATGGTACTGCAGTACCAGAGTATTGGTACTCGTGCTGCAGAGTCTTTTACTTCAACACTTTTCTTTGCTTTGAGCACCTCAAACATTTATATTCACCTTCCCCCTCAGGTGGCGGCGGTGCGTGAGGGCATGTCGTGGATCGTGCCGGTGCCGCTGCTCTCCCTGCTGACGGCCAAGCAGCTGGAGCAGATGGTGTGCGGCATGCCGGAGATCTGCTGCGACGTGCTGAAGAAGGTGGTGCGCTACAGGGAGGTGGACGAGCAGCACTCCCTGGTGCAGTGGTTCTGGCAGACGCTGGAGGAGTTCTCCAACGAGGAGCGGGTCCTCTTCATGCGCTTCGTCTCCGGACGCTCCCGGCTGCCCGCCAACACGGCCGACATCTCCCAGAGGTTTCAGATCATGAAGGTGGACCGGGTGAGTCACGAGTCATGTTTAATGCATCGGTTACTCACCATATGCAGAACATGTTGAGGTTTGTGCAGCTGACATGGAAGAACAGAAACACACCTTTGTTTTTCTTTAAATCAGACGGTAAAGATGCAGACAGGAAACCGTTCAGCTGTCAGGACGTCTCTTTGTCCACTCGTATAACGATGTTTACCATCTCAATAGTTTAGGAAGCGCTTGCTTTGACATTTTAAACATCAATGTTGCCGTCGATCGTGTTCATTTCATTGTTGGAAGCTCAGTGAGGTCATCCTCTGTGTGAACAACAGGCTGTTAGTTAGAAACCCGTCTGATGACTTAACTGTTTGTTTCTGTGTGTGTGTGTGTGTGTGTGTGTGTGTGTGTGTGTGTCCGTCCGTCCTCCACAGCCGTACGACAGCCTGCCGACCTCTCAGACCTGCTTCTTCCAGCTGTGTCTGCCTCCGTACTCCAGCCAGGCCGTCATGGCCGAGCGGCTGCGCTACGCCATCAACAACTGCCGCTCCATCGACATGGACAACTACATGCTGTCCAGGAACGTGGACAACGCGGAGGGCTCCGACACGGACTACTGACACACACACGCACACATTTATACCCACGAGTGACGGGTGACTGTATTGTCTGAACACCATCGCTGCACCAGTCGAAGGAAAACTCCCGAGCAGGCGGGCCACTTTTTAAAATCCATTTTATGTACTTTAACATCACAGAGTTTCATTTCTCCTGGTGGTTTATTAGCAGTTTTTAAATGACACAACAATCCACGCGAGAAGTGTGTTTCGTGTTAACTCTTTGGTTGCTCATTACTCCACATCCCATTTTCAGGGTTTCTGCATGGAGGTTTGTTTATTAGTTTGGAAATGTGTATAAAATATTCAAGCAGGTGGCCGAAGAAAAGAATATTGTACATTGTGTAAAATGCTTCATTAGGAAAATGTTTTGCATAATATCCATATTTATTGTGTTCATTGCCGATGCCGAGTTTCCCAAAGCATTACAACAACAATAAATGCTGCACAACTGATCTGCTGTCGTGTGTTTGTTAAAGAAAGACGATCGTTTCCTCAGATTTCACATTTATTTCAGAAGTACAAAATATCACAAAGGCCGTCTCTCACGAGGAGAAACTATTTACACGAAGGAAAGAGCTTCCACACGTCTGAGTTTAGTGTGCAGACCGCCGGCTCCGGTTAAAGGAGAGGTTTGGGTTTCTATCTCAGTACTCTGAAAGACTCGGTCGCTGTGAAGGACTTTACACTCCATTCATTTGCATGTCAATATATTTTTTTCGGATGTTTTTGTCAAACGGCAAACTCTGTGAACCTCCGTTAGTTAATGAGTTAAACCAAAACAGCAGCATTAGATATAACGGACGACTAGAACAAAGATGTGAATTGTGTCCTCACAGCGTTTATGAAGATGAGTTATAGATTACTGTGAGTTTTGTATTCACATTAACTGAAATCCAAACCCATCGTTTAAATGGTGGGAGACGTTTGTAAACGTCCTCTCTGGGTCTGTGTGATTCTGTTCAGCGGCCTGAAAGAAGACAAACGGATCAAAGTCTTTAGTGTTGAAGGTTCCACTTGTTCGAGAAACGTTGCACCTTTAAAAAAATAAATAAAACAAAACTGCAGATTCCAAGCTAATTAAAAACAAAGACTTCTTTCCACATCATGGTATCTTCTGTAAAAGAAGGAAAAGCTGAGTTTAGTTTGTTCTGACCCGACAGGAACGGTGTCCTGACGGGGTCAAACCGTGTCGTTTCTGTCAGCATGAGGTCGAGGAATGTTTAAAAAAAAATCTAAAGAGAAGCAGATCAACCAAGGTGTCAAAGAGAAGAAGCCTTCAGCTCGTGAAATAAATCTGCCATCATAGTTTTAACCTCTGACCTCATTAGAAGATGAACTCAAATATTAGTGAAGACGTTTAACATTTGTTTTCTGACCCGTCGTTCACGTCTTCATCACACTCCGACTCTTCTGCTGGAGAACTTGACATCTGAGCGTCAATTAAAAATCAAGACGAACACAAAAGATGTAGAAGACTTTGAAACATGCTTTTTTTTAAGGCCTTGTAGTTTCTTCTGTGGAAGCCACGATGAGATCCGGTCTCACGAGGAGTCCTCTCTCAGGACCACCAGCCCCCGTCCCCCGCGGTCCTGAGGAGAGACGATGCTCTCCTTGGTCTGCAGGAGTCTCTCCAGACACGGCAAGCGGATCTTGAAGGGCGGTGGCGGTGATGGCCCCGAGTGCGAGTCTGTGCTGGAGGAGACGGCGGCGTCCTGGGTCACTTCCTGGCTGCTGATGCTGCGGCGTGCGGGCGGAGGGGAGGTGGGGGCGGAGGAGGCGGCGGGCCGGCCGGGTGTCGGTTCGGGCGTCTTCAGGACGGTCGACGCGTGGCGCCGCCTGGAGGAGTCGGAGGAGCAGAGCGCCGCCGCAGAGGATGGAGGAGGAGAGGAGGCGCCACCGTGATGCTGCAGGAGAGAAGAAGAATCACATCAGTACCACAGCGTTCAGAGGATCCATCAGTGACATAATATCTAGGTGTTCTTTAGTGTAGAATCACCTGAAACTAAGAATCATTGTGTTTTCTGTAGCCTAGCATGAGCCCTTCATATCACATACGGAGCGGGAGGCGGAGTCCGCCAAGTTGCACCGCCATGTTTCTACAGAAGCCCAGAACGGACAAACCAAACAGTCTTTCATGTTTTTATGTCACCTGAAGGCCACCGTAGTTCTCTTTGAAAACTGAGGTAACGTGAGCTCCAGAGTTTAACGCCGTGGTGCTGCCGGCTGACCGCCGTTGTTCCTAAAGTGGTGTTATTATGGGATGGATGGCCTCCGAGCGTACCGTTACCACGGCTTTACTGTCGGCAGGCTCACGTTACCTTCTGCAACCTCACCACTAGATGTCACCACATCCTACACACTGTCCCTTTAAATCAATTAAAAGTAAATGAATTGTTTAAATGTTAAGATGTTGAGCAACAAGCCTTTCACTAAAGACTGTAGTTAAAACAAGCAAAAATAAATGTACATACAATAAATATTACACATTATGTGACTGTCAGCGATAACCAACAACATTGTTTCAGTCAATCGTTTTAAATTGCGTATTATTAATATAATTATTATTGAACCGTTCTCTAACCAGGTAGGTCCCATTGAGATTACAGTAATTCAAACGACTTAAACACAAACGTTTAAAACAAATTAAAACCACAGAATTATATTCCTGGTGGAAGACAAACGACTTAAACTCAAACTGAATTAACATAATTATTGAACCACATATGTTGTATCAGTACATTTAAATAAACAACTATCTGAGAAACTGGACAAGCGATCAAAGATTGATGAACTCAAATAATCCAGTCTTCAGTAAAACAATAACAAGAATACGTGACTTTATCAACTCAAAGAAAAGTAAAAGCAACGACGGCTACGATCAGAAAGATGAGAAATGTAAACCGTCTACGAATATTACAACAACAACAAAGAATTGATTTGTGGTGCTGATCTGAGAGCAGCTGGACCTCCTCCAGTGGACTCTGGATGAACGTGAGTTTACTCCACAGATGGTTGAGAGGCCGCTCTGGTTTTCCCCTCATCGTGTGACTTCTACTCTTCTTATGAAACCATGAACTCGTCGTTCTGTTACATAAGGTGCTTCTCTTCCTCAGAGACCATAATCACAAGATTACCTTCAGCGTGCAGGATTGTTATCTTACTCTGATGTATTTTAGGGCTTCTTATTTTATTCTTCAAAGGATCTTTTATGAAATGTTCTCGGAGCTCATTGGGACATTTAACAGTTCAAAACTCAAACATTTGTTTTACCGTCAAAGGAACAGTTTCACATTTGAAGAAGCTGCTTTAAACATGACTAAATACTGTATTTATCGTTGGATTTACATCGTTCCGACGGTCCTTGAACACATCACGTGTGACAAACACTTCTATAATAAAACGAAACGAAGATTAAAAATGTGATATTTCCTCAAAAACATTTTATTCTTCATGTTCTCATTATAAATCTCTCCTCTAATAAAGCGTTCACTTTAACCAGAGTGTGTAAAAACATTAAAGTGTGAAACTATGAAGTCATGATTCATCTGAGACCAACAGTCATGTGACAACAAATCTTCACCTTCTGCTTCTTAGCAGGAGAGCCGTCGTCCGTCTGCGTCGGGTCTGATGTGATGTGAGGGAACCAGCTGTGAAGCATTTCTTCTATCTTCAGTATGAAGCTGAGGAAGCGTCCGCTGGAGGAGAGAGGAAACAGGGGTTAAGGAAAGGACTCAAGGACTCACAGCAGCCATTTGTACATGTCATAGCAGAGGAAACAGATTCAATGGATGAAACTAATCGTTGTTTGTTCCACACAGAGACGCTGCCGACAAAGACGGGAGAGAAGAAGAAGACGGAGTTAGTAAACGAGGGATTTAAAATACTTCAAATCAAAAACATGAACACGACGAACACTAAAGTTAATGTAACTTTTTGTAAACTAGAGCAAATTCTAGAGTCTAAAATACGTCCTCAGCAGTACATTAGAGAGATAGATATAGACTTTATTTCAGACTCAGGGTCCAGAGAGACAAATACATAAAATGACACACAAACAATAAAGGTACATCGGTCGAGCAATGCCTCACAAAGAGACCGCTGTACCAATGTGGCCACAGCTGGGACTGGTAGCGTGTGCTACTAAACCTCATGTTAGTTAAAACCAATATGATCCAATATGAAAGTCTACATTACTTTGTGTGTTTCTATAAACTCTACTGTAGTAGAACTCTGACTGTAGAGAAGAACCTCGCACAAACACACTCCTAAACATCCGATCTGTCTCTTTACAGTCAAAAACCAACTCCAGCTGTCTGATGAATATAGAATCCAGTAAAGTGAAAGTACTGGAGTACTTGGTGAGCAGGTGGATGAATGTGACATTGGAGGAGTTTCCAGCTGCAGATTACAGTCGCTGCCCTGCAGCTCAGATGGCTGACGGACGTCTCGCCAATGGACGTTACATAAGCCTCATAAAGCCGCTGCCAACACATCGGCTGAGGGGCTGCATCTGATTGGTGGACGGCATGAAACGGCACAAAGACTGAATAAATAGAAAGCTGGAGGGGGGGGGGGGTAATCTTAGTACGTCCACATTCCTCTCCGTCTGTGTGATGCTATCTGACGGCAACATACAAGCGTTACATGACGTGTGAGGAGGACAAGTAGAGCATGTTCAGGTCCACATGTGACCACGCCCACACACACACACACACACACACACACACACACACACACACACACACACAAGCAGCAGAAGGACCTTGTTCCATTCACAGGCTATAAATAGAGCAGTAAGCTCACCGAGGCCCCGCCCACCGCTCACAGCATCACACACACACACACACACACACACGCATAACTAAAATAAACATCTGTACTGTGAAACTACAGTCCAATAAAAACACCAGGTGTTAAGAAAAATATATTTTATGACATATACTATAACTTTTTACTATATATTTACGATATATTATACAATAACTTGTGTTATATTTTATGACATATTATTTTATAACGTTTGTTATATTTTATGACATATTATTTTATAACTTTTGTTATATTTTATGACATACTAAACCGTGACTTTTACTATGCTTTTACCAATTTAACATTGTTATGACTTTACTGACTTTATCAAATGTGTTAAATCATGTTTGGAGCGACGTTGTTCTTGGAGGAAAGCTGGACATCAACGCGTACAGAAGTACCAATGAATCAAACACTTTTCATCTTGTTTTTTGTAACTGTTTGAGCTCAGCGTCAAAGAAAACAAACCTTCACAGGCGCTTAGACTTAGATATAATTCACTGCCGTGTGTTTTAATCTGAATAGAATCTGTACGCTCCTCACACAGTCAGCTGTCAATCACAGAACGTCTTTTCTACGGTTGACGGACGCCAGCTGGAAACCGGCTCTGTGACATTTGTGTTACAAATCGTAACACAAATTACGATTTATACTCAACGTCATATTTTTTGTATTTTGTATTTTTGTATTTTTTCGTAATACTTCCCGTCTGAGACGTTACTGGAGGTCGTACTGAGTCCAGGAGGAATAAATGAGTGTGTATTCAATCAGCCCACTCATGCTTCAGCTGTTGTTCATCAGGCATGTAGACACGATGTCCTCATCTGATCAGGGTGAACGGGTCGTATGTCTTACGGTTTATTTACCCCGCGTTGTGATTCTGAAGGACCCCCATTATTCTCTGGATCCGGTCCGTTGCAACGCTCTCCTGGAAACTGCTGAGACCTGCAGTGAGAAAAGAAGAAGTGTGTCATGGGGGCACTCGGCTCTACCGCTCTGAATCGATCATCATCCTTTCTTTTCTACTCTCTTAACTATTGTGCAAAGGCTGCTGTCTGCCGTCTCACTTTAACTCTACACGTGCACATAAACCAGCTACGATGTCAAACTAAGGAACGAGCTGCACCACAGAACACCAGCACCGTATCGTGAATGAAGCGTAACACGATGCGCACGGTTCACGATCAGCTCCCTCATCGAAACAAGAACAACAGAGGAAGTGCTTCCTGTACTGTGAAGAACAAAGAGGCTGTTTGTAACCAACATGTTGCCGGTTGAATGTCTCCTGCTGTCCATGTGTCCGCGCTGATGTGTTGCTCACATGTACACATGACAAGTCATGAATGTACAACGTATATGGAGATTAAAATAAAGGTTTAAGCCTAAAGTATTTTCATTTTTAATAACATACTATACTATTACAATTACAATTTATTACAATTTAATTTAATAGAAGGGAGTGGAGAGTGAAAGGAGACAAGGGAAGGAAACACAAAGTGAGGGAAAGGGCAGGAGAGAAAGAGCACAGCATGCGAGACAAATAAAGAAATGGAGTGTGTGGGTATGGCACAAAATCATGCCGCTCGGTGAATCATCGTGCAGAAGAGTTGTGGATTAATGATGAGTCAATAACAAACATGAAAACAGTGAATTAGAGCGAGGGGGAAATGGAGGGTGAAAAATAAACCGATGAAGAGGCTAATGCAGGGTGTCAGAGGGATGTGAATACAGGCAGTGAAGAAAGCTCCAGAATACATTCTCATCAGCCATGAGGTCAAACTGCCGACGACCATAAGTCACACGAGCACTGGAGACGCACCGATTAGTTTCACATACAGACCATTCTGTGCTGGTTTGAATTTACACGCATTTCAAACCCTCTTATCGACTTTATTTCTAAAAAAAAAAAACAACTGGCGACATATTTAGCGACTTATTCAGACCATCAGGTAAACACAAGAAATATATTCACATATATCATATTGATATATATTCCACGCAGTTAATAAAACATAATATACACACTTTACATTCTTGTAAATAGATTCATTCATAGTTTTGTATAAACAGATAAATAAATACATCACTTTAGACGGATAATAAATCGTTGACTCTAAAACAGACCTACATACATCAGTATAGAATAGAATGTTTTCTATGATATGAAAATTTACAAATCATGTTCATAATTTATGAACATCCAATTAAATTTTCCATTTAAAGAAAAGTTAAGAGGAAAGTTTGTCTAAACTATAAATGACCTCTGAATCAGCAGGTCAGACTATTCAAAACGATTTAAGGAATCAGGATCAGCCAATAAGAAGACTTGCTGTCGGTGCGTCTCTAACATCGTGCAGAGCGCTGCTGTTGGACCAACAATCATGTGATGGATTTCCCCTCGTTAAAAGCAAAAGCTGCTGACTCAGCACATATTGTTTGAGTGTGCAGTGACAGTCAAAATCTTTACATGGCCGATGTTGAAATAAATTCACAACTTGCTTACAATTTGGTATATCTGTAAAATATACCAGCAAATAACAAATATAGCAACGTATAAAAATGTCAAAGAAAGGTGCCACAACCCCCCGTACCTGATGGTGATCTCGGCCTCGTCCCACTGCACCTTCGCCGAGGTGCTGCCTTCCTTCACCACGCCCAGTAGTGTGGCGTGCCTCCCGGTCTGCTTGTGCACACATCTCCCGCCGACACGCAGGCCCGCGTCCGCCCCTCCGATCACCGCCAGGACCGGCCACACCTCCGTGCAGAGCGTCCTCAGGTGGTGCTCCGACAGCTCCCCCAGGCCGTGCTGCTGCCCGTGGCGTCCCCGCTCCTCCTCCGTCCTCGTGGGCGTCTCCTGGCTTTCCCTCTGGGCGTCGTGCTCCTCGCGGCTCTGCACCGAGCGACTCTTCTTCAGCCTCTGACCCCCGCCACCGGACGTGCCGGCGGACTCCCTAAAGCAAGGCTTGATCCTGTGGAGCCGCTCGGTCATGGTCTCGTTGATGCGGTGGGTCCAGAGGTCGGTGCGATGCAGGATGCGGATCAGCTGCGTAGTGGCCTCGGCCAGGACAGTGGCCATGGGGCTGCAGACCGGGTTGCCAGGTAAGAGGTCTCGAGGTGTGCCCCTCATCTGCATGTCACAGATCTTAACCTGGAACAAATAAGCAGAATATACATATATAATATATATATATATAATATATATATATGTATAATATATATATATATAGAAAGCATCACATTAGTGTAACTGCGTGTAATGGTCTTTGTGAATTGGACTGTTTTTGCAATGTGGCTCATTAACATAAAAATGGCCACATTTTTGCATACTACCTCATTTAAATATGAGTAAATGACACAGGGGGTGAGTATTATTTGTTGCTAGAAGAATCACACAGGGTTTTTTTTGTATTATTTGTGCAGGTTTAACAGCTGCAAAACCCTAACAATCCTTCTGTGAATCCGCCCTCAGAGATCATACCAGAACAAAAGCTTAAAGTTATGGAATCTCATCCCCCAGTAACAGCTGAGTCACTGTAAAAATGAGCAGATGAAAGAACTCCTGCAGATGGAGCAGTAGGTGGATGTTTATGTGCGTTACCTTCTCTCCTGGGTCACTGCTGTAGAACATCACACAGGGATAGAGCTCTGTGGCGTCAACGTCCTCGAAGGCCAACTTTGGTTCCTGTTGAATCACAAGTCAGCAGTTAGAGATGAACACAGAACCCCGAGGAGGACATGTGGCTCTTTTATGTTTCGTCTTTGCTATTGAATTGTGTGCGAATAAATGAATATGCATGCGTGTCCATGTCCAGACGAGACATTCATAATTTAGGGACGGACTAGCAATGATCAACGCAGTTTGTGATACTTTAAATTATTTTTTAAATATCCAAATCAATATTCAGTGTGTCTCACCTCTCCGTTCTTGCCGAAGGAGATGGTTCTGGCCTCCATGTCCAGGACGCAGGTGATGAAGTCTCCCTGAGTGAAGCTGCTCAGAGTCAGCGTCTGCTCTCCGTTGTGATAGAGGTTCCCGCTGTACGCCCGGTACAGCCACATGTCCGACGTGGGGCGGTGGTTGAAGTCGTGCACGGGCCATCGTGAAACGCCCACACACGTGCCCTCATTGCCTCGGTTCTCCTTCACGATGTAAAACTACAGAGGAAATAAAACGGGACGTGGTTCAAAACAGGCAAAAAATTAGATAAGTTTATATTTCTGTGTAAAGCAGTTTCCCATCAATTAATGCTCCGCCTCTACTGTTATCCTTCCTTAACTATCAGATTATTCAGCCCTGGTGTGTACATTCAGCTGGCTTCATGAAGATTTTGAAATGTTTAAAAAAAAAATGAGTTCCCGACTGGGAAAGTTCCCATGAACGCCCCGCCCCTCAAGTCGGAACAAAAACTAGGAAAGATGTTGAAAACTTTGTTACACGACTTGCCGATTGACGTCACATGACTGAGAAAGATGGCGAACGAAAGTAAACGTGTTGACGATGAGAAACTTTGTTATTAATTCATGTATTGCGTATCAATTTTAAGAGGGTATAAGGTTGTAACAGTTAGTTGCTGTCCACGTAGAGGGACCTTGATTAGTTCGAAAAGTTGGTCTTTCCACACCGGGGGCGGGACTAATAGACAACACAATAATGGGAAATACTCGTCTGCTAATATTTTGTATCAAAACTATTCATACTGGCAGCGATGCAATTTTGTCAACACTTCAAAGGTTAAAACAGATTCACAAGCAGAAGACCAACAACCAGCATCCTGTTGACCCAGAGCAGCGTCTGACTGTCTGAGCTGAACTGTTACAGCCGAAGACACTGTAAGATATTTCCTTTCAGTGAATACCTCTGAGTGAATTTGAGGGCTTTTATTGTGAAAGGTAAGAACAGAAGTAGTGGATCTGGTCTGTGTTGCCTTTGTCAAGGTTGAAAGGTGTAATAAAGTTTGCCGTCTTGGTTCAGACTACGGAAGTTGTAATGGCTATCAACGTCTTGTTTAAATGCTCCGAGTAGTAAAATACAGAACATCTTCTTTGTAGCTTCCGAAGTCGGAACAACTTCCACAATTCAGGATGTCAAAGCATCCGAGGAGCGCGTGGAAGCAGCAGGAGATAAGGTAATAAACAGTAACTGTACCTTCCACTGGTAGCATCCAGAGGAGATGCCGGTAGAGGCCAGGCCGTAGCCTTTACCCCCACTGCCATGTGTCAGACCCTGGCCGTTCTCCACCATGCAACACTGAGCCTTCTCCGGGTCAAAGGACACTTCCTGGATGGGAAGGTTCTCGTCCTCCTCCTCTGACTCGCCCTGGGGATCAAAGAAACCGTCGGCCGCTCGAACAAATAGTCATAATAATCAAAACACGAGTCGGGGGGGGAGGATGGAGGATGATTACTACACCTGCAGTTTGAGTTCCTGAACTTTTTCTTTAATCTGGATCGAGTGTTTGGCTTGAGCAACGGGAGCTTCCCACATGCAGTCGGACAAAAGGGCGAAGAGCCGCTCGACAACCTAGAGGAGAACAAACTTTATCAGCTCACTGGCTGTTATTGAGGAGTTGCACAAAAAAAAAAAGCAAAGAAAGCCGACAAACCTGTGTCATTTGGTCGTCCTCCATATTGGCCTCACAGGCAGGAAGGACGGCCTCCAGCACATGAAGAGCCAGGAGCCGAGTTCTCAGGTTGCCCACCAGAGGGACCCCTAGAATCAAAACAGCCACGAGGGGTTAATGAATATCTCAGCTTTGTAACATGAAGCAGGCGCACATGTTACACGGTGTCGTGTGTCACAACGGCTGGTTGTACCTAAGCAGCATTTCTGCGCTGCGATGTTGAGCAGCACTTCGGTCCATTTAGGGGAGGCCATCTTGGACTGGATGGCCTTGGAGGACACCACTCTCCTGAGGAAGACAAGGAAGTCTCCGAGGTGCAGCTCAGCAGTGTGCTGCTTACGGATCAACGCTGAGGAACGAGACAATAAAAAACACGGACACAATTACAGACCTTTGGTTATGTTTCATGGAAAACAAACACTTTCACTGTAGGCACAGTAACTATTGCTCTTAAAGGGATCTGTTTTTAACCATTCTTTCAGGCGGCAACCTCCGGTTCTGTCCAGTAAAGTCAATGCTTCATGTGTTAAAGCTGCATTCTCTCTAGTGTCCACCAGGGGGCGACTCCTCTGGTTGTATAGAAGTCTATGAGAAAATGACTCTACTTCTCTCTTGATTTATTACCTCAGTAAACATTGTAAACATGAGTTTATGGTCTCAATCTCTAGTTTCAAGTCTTCTTCAATACAGCATGATGTTCATTTAGTACATTATGGTCCATTTAGAGTCAAACAGACCATAAAGCAGGGGATGCTTTAGGGCGGGGCTACACGGTGATTGACAGGTCGCTACCAGAGACATATACGTTGCGTCTACGTCCAAATCATTCTTGCCAACAAGGTTAAATTAGTTTTATATTTGAGTTAGTTAATGGAAATACTATTGTCAACAACCGTGTTTGATCATAGCTTCTGTTGATGAAAACCAGTATGTATTATCCGTGTGTTATCCGTGTGTTATCCGTGTGTTATCCGTGTGTTAACCATGTATTAACCATGTATTAACCATGTATTAACCATGTATTAACCATGTATTAACCATGCATTATAAAAACTCCTTCATCACCTCTGAAGTCTTTCTTTTCAGAGTCTGCTCCGTCCTCCTGTTTGCTGTCCTCTTGGTCTTTTCCAGAAGAGAGAAGACTGACTCCCGCCTGGGACAGCAGGTTCTTCAGCTGACTGCAGAGCAGATCCAGCAGCGACTGGACAACCTTGGGACTCAACTTGTCCGCGTACGTCCTGCGAATCAAAAGGACAAAACAGTTTGTTGATATAATCTTCGGGTTTTACAAAGTGCAGATTTCATTCCTCTGGTTTCTAAAGCTCTTACCCGGTGCTGATGGCCAGTATCTGCAGCAGGCGTGTGGAGGCCACCTTGAGGGCGGTGCTGAGCTGAGACACTCCGGGTTTCTGCAGCAGCTGGAGCGGCTGGCCCAGCATCGTCTCCGTCCCGCAGAGCTGAGACAGCACGCTGAGCAGCCCGCTGGAGATGGCCAGGGACACGTCCACCGGCTGGTAGCGGACGCTCAGCGCAAAGACGGTGACCAGCAGGAGGCGCTGCTGGGCTTCTAGGACGGAGAAGAGGTCGAGAGAAAGAGATAAAATAATCAAACAGGCTGTTAATAAAGCGAAGCCTGGAAATTCATCATTTCAGGAGCCGCTCTGCCGTCGGTGTCGTCAATTTAATGACGGCACGATGATTTTAGGTCGACAGAAATACTGAATTTAACCCAAAAGTAAAAGATCATTTTAACTCGGATACATAACTATCAGTGAAATAAATAAATAAAAACTTTTTATTTCATAGAATAATTAATCGGCATTTACGTTTCAGTTGTGGAAGGTTTTGTTGAATTGAGCGGATTAATTTATCTGCGTAGTTAAAAGGTTTATTTTTTGTCTGTTTGCGTTTGTTGTTATTATTTCCTACTTTGTCTGTTGCCTGCAGACAAAGTTAATATTCTGTTATAAATCCAGTTGTGAACGACGTGGATCGAAGACTTGTGGGTGTGTTTTATTTTTTTATTTTTAAACATTCATCCTCATAATTATTTACATACAGAGTCTGTTAGCAGGAGAACGCTCACACTTCTTCTTCTACTCTGGTTGTGTGCCCAGTGTTTCACTTAGCATTCAATAAGTATTCAGAATCTCAAGGATGCTGAAATAGAATCTGTAAAAAATTGATTGACGGGAAAGAGGCTGAGGCAATGTGGGCGGGGCATCAAGGCCAAACTGAGGGGGCGTGTTCCATCATGGCCCCCGTCAAAAACCTTCCCCGAAGTAATGTAAATGTAAAACAAGCCCAATTAACTACTTTTGAAAGTTGTCCTGCACTTTGAATGAACAAGTGAGAGCAGATCGCAGGTACGACAAAAAAAAGTTAATGTTCAATGTCTTTAATTCGTATATTCTACAACCTGAATAATTTGATCCTGATAAATGATGGAGGCTCCACTGCTGAGGTCGTGCAGCAGTCGTCTCTCTTACCTATGTGGTGCTTGTTTGCCTGCAGTGCTCTCTCCAGGGTGACAGACAGTTGCTGGTAGATCTTATGAACAGCTGTCTGGATTTCCATCTGGAGGCTCCTCTTCGTTGCTTTTACACCATCCTGCAAAAGAGAAAGATGTAAACACACAGTTAATATGGTCACTACTCAGGCTGCACGACATTACTGACAACCAGGCGCCAACCTCCGGTTCTGCTGAGTGAAGCCGATGCTTCATGTGTTAAAGCTGCATTCTCTCTAGTGTCCACCAGGGGGCGACTCCTCTGGTTGTATAGACGTCTATGAGAAAATGACTCTACTTCTCTCTTGATTTATTATCTCAGTAAACATTGTAAACATGAGTTTATGGTCTCAATCTCTAGTTTCAAGTCTTCTTCAATACAGCATGATGTTCATTTAGTAGATTATGGTCCATTTAGAGTCAAACGGACCATAAAGCAGGGGATGCTTTAGGGGCGACGGCGAAATCGCCCGACTCGAGTCTTCAAAACATCAGTCCACAAACCAACGGGTGACGTCATGATGACTACGTCCACTTCATATAAACTATGTATATGCTGAAAACTGACTTTGGGAATTTTTTATTTTTTTTGTGATATAAAAATAATTTTCACCAGATGACAACAAAGTACCCGTTTCTTCAACATCATCCTTTCTGCAGCAGAAACATTTTCTCACTTTTGAAATCAAATTTTTTGTTTCAGTGTTTCTCTTTTTTCCTGCTTTGGTTGTTTGATAAATTGATGAGAGTAATTGTGATTGGTGCTTCGCTGTGCATGCAGAGTCACGACCACCAAATTCTGTGTATCCAACAACTCTTAAATCTGAGTAAATCAAGTTACATTTGACATCTTCTGTGCAAGCTTTCCATTTGTATCAAAGCAGCAAAAAATGTTGCAGCATTACAAGTTTGAGTTAAACTGAACTGTCACTTGACTATCGATGCTCATCAGTATCAGCAGTTGATGAGGCTCACACGTACCTGGTAGTGATGCAGCTGCACGCTCTCCCTCTTCAGGCCTCCGGCGCCCACGGTGCCGAGGCCAAAGCAACCCGCCAGGAACTGCAACCTGACAGAGGTGAGCAGGGAGGAGGACTGGAAGGCGCCGCCGGATCGATCCGCGTCCCCGGGCTGGCTGCCCTTCTCCTCCATGCCGGAGATCAACACCACAATCTGGTGGAGCGCCTCCAACCGCAGCTGGAGATTAAAAACAAATCCCAGTGGTCGAGTGGATATTCTAACAGCGTCGCATGTGTTTTCTAGATCTTTTAGCTGCACTATTACCAATAATGTGTTACTGTTTTCAGAAAATCTGCCTCATTCATTTGACACTACGTAGTTTTAAAGAATAAATCTGGTTATATTCTACCATTTTCTTACTGAAAAACAACAATATTGATTGTATCCAAGAAGTATTGTGTGTGTATCAAAGCCTGATATCTCTTCTTCCTCTTGTTAAAACACATCGATGACGTGTAGATTCATTCATTACCATGAACACACAGGGATTAAGTTTGTACATCCATCAATTTTCCTCGCCTCCTCTCATTGCATCCTAGTGCCTTCCACCTGAGATGTGAGCGGAGGAGGCGAGGAAGAGACACGAGGAGAGGGGAGTTGAGGAATTTAACTAAATGAGACATCCTTTGCTTCGTAGGCAACATTTTAAAGCGACGTCACTTAGAGTGAGACAGAGACCCAGAGAGGTCCTGAGAGAGCCCCTCACCTCTGCCCTGCTCTGTTGCTGTTCCATGGCCAGGATAGTCGCCTGTGGGCTGGTGGACATACTTTCCTCCGGCTCCTTGAAGGCCGGAGCGAGGCCCACATCGCCGCTGATGAAGCTGACCATGTTGTCGATGAGAGCGTGGATGCCCAGCGAGCGGCTCAGGTCCAGGTCCGACTCCTCGTAGAACAGTGCCGAGCTGTAGCTCCGCTGGCGGCTCAGTTTGGCCCGGAACCAGGACTCGGCCAGGGAGTCCGGTGAGCTCTGAGGTAAGCCTGAAGACGGGAGGAAGAGAGGAGCCTTTCAGATGTTTAAATGCACAACGTAACACTTTTGATGGATGGGCCATGTTGCTTTTAAGCACTTAGGAGCTATGCAGGGCAATGCATTATTACTCTATAAGAGCTCATCAAATGGAGAAATGCTGAGTCGTCATGCGGGCACAAGCCTTTATGAGCCATTATGGATTCATCTATAATGGGTGCACTGAGTTTCAAACACCCACTGAGGGTAAAAATGCTGTAGTTGAGAAGTGAAATGGCAACCGGAGCTCGTGTTTCCATACTCTAAAGCACTGAAGTTTAAGCATCAGTACTGATGATTCATTTTAAAAAGGACAGTAGTGATGTTTAGAAGTGCGTTAGTATGAGGTTCTTCTCCATCATCAGTGTTCTACTACAGTAGAGTTTATAGAAACACATATTTTAGACTCCTAAAATAATCTATATCAGTTTAAGCTTTATTTAGAATATTTTCTCCTCTTTACTTTGATGTCAGACAGACCTTTCTGAGGGGAACTGAAGCTGTTATCTTTGTTCTCTTCAAAGACACCAGACTCCATTCATAAAAACAGTCATTTAACCTCTCAGAACTCAGGAGTTGCTGGTTTACTGTTGCCTCCTAACTTGTCATTGTGTGACTTTGGTGTTTTAAAGCGGTAGTTCAGAATCACCAAAGTCACACAATAACACAAACACACTAACAGATGGAGGCAGCAGTAGAGCAACAACTCCTGTGGTCTGAGAGGTTAAATCACTGTTTCTGTGAATGGAGTCTGGTGTCTTTGTAGAGATCAAAGATAACAGCTTCAGTTCTCTGACATCAAAGTAAAGAGGTGAAAATATTCTAAATAAAGCTTAAAACTTAAACTGTAATAGATTCTTTAAGGAGTCTAAAATACGTCCACAGCAGTACATTGTACTCCTGTGTGTTTCTATAAACTCTACTGTAGTAGAACTCTGACTCTGGAGAAGAACCTTATACACACACACGACTAAACATCTCTATATCAGTACGGATGATTTCTGCGACTGGTAATTCCATGAACTCTCACAAATCACAATCTTCACTGGGAACGAGCCTTCGTTGTCCAAAGTAACAGAAGAATGAACTGTTATTTGAACAATGGGCACATCTGTATGGTCTTTCTTGTCTTTTTGCTGTAGGTAGACTACGACAGTGTCTTGAAGTGAAGCTCAAAACAAGAACCTCATCATGAGAGATGAATGGCGGGGGGGGGGGGGGGCATCACAGTCATGGAGGAGTGAGCTAACGAGAGGAAGAAACATGCCATCATAGCATGCCATTATAGCATGCCATCATAGATAGTGTGTATAGATGTGTATCTATACACATCTATACACACTATATATGTGTATATACTATATATATATACACTATATATGTGTATCTATACACACTATACACACATACATATATATCATTATATCTGTAGGATGGTCTTAAAATGCTAAACATTATTAGCCTTGCAGTTCTCTCCTGAACGCTTGGTCACTTGAAAAGAAGGATTTCACATCCTGCTTCGCTCTTCACGTCGTGCTAGCTTTCTCTGGAGTACAGTGCCTTCTAGTGGCTTTAGTGGCAACATCATTGTTCCCACTAGGTCAGTCACTTATAAAACTATTGCTGGAATAAACAAGTGTGCTCACTTTAAAACATATTGGCTGTGCATGAAAACAAAATGCATAACAATGTGACAACACATTGGTGGGCATCACACTCACAACATGTTATCTTTGTGCTAGCTCAAATGCACATGTAGCGCAGACGGACACCAATTCCATACAGCACTAAACAACGAAAATAAACATTATTTTCGGTACAGTACACGCACATTAAATGTTCTCGAACATGAAGGATAACAGAATCTATAACTGTTCGTACTACTCACGGGCTGAGCATGACAATGATGTCAAGTCTGAAGAGAGCCTCTTGCCGGCTCCAGCTGGCAAGAGGCTCTCTTCAGACTTGACATCATTGTCATGCTCAGCCCGCTTTAGCTGCTGCTCAATGTCATTGATTTGGGCCGACTTGACATCATTGTCATCCTTAGCTCCCTTTAGCTGCTGCTCAAGGTCATTGATTTGGGCCGACTTGACATCATTGTCATCCTTAGCTCCCTTTAGCTGCTGCTCAAGGTCATTGATTTGGGCCGACTTGACATCATTGTCATCCTTAGCTCCCTTTAGCTGCTGCTCAAGGCCATTGATTTGGGCCGACTTGACATCATTGTCATGCTTAGCTCCCTGCTTAGCTCCCTTTAGCTCCTGCTCAAGGTCATTGATTTGGGCCGACTTGACATCATTGTCATGCTTAGCTCCCTGCTTAGCTCCCTTTAGCTCCTGCTCAAGGTCATTGATTTGGGCCGACTTGACATCATTGTCATGCTTAGCTCCCTGCTTAGCTCCCTTTAGCTCCTGCTCAAGGTCATTGATTTGGGCCGACTTGACATCATTGTCATGCTTAGCTCCCTGCTTAGCTCCCTTTAGCTCCTGCTCAAGGTCATTGATTTGGCCCGCCTTGACATTATTGTCATGCCTACCCGCCTATAGCTCCTGCTCAAGGACATTGATTCTGGCCGACTTGACATTATTGTCATGCCTAGCTACCTTTAGCTCCTGCTCAAGGTCATTGATTTGGCCCGCCTTGACATTATTGTCATGCCTACCCGCCTTTAGCTCCTGCTCAAGGACATTGATTTTGGCCGACTTGACATTATTGTCATGCTTAGCTCCCTTTAGCTCCTGCTCAAGGTCATTGATTTGGCCCGCCTTGACATTATTGTCATGCCTACCCGCCTTTAGCTCCTGCTCAAGGACATTGATTTTGGCCGACTTGACATCATTGTCATCCTTAGCTCCCTTTAGCTCCTGCTCAAGGCCATTGATTTGGGCCGACTTGACATCATTGTCATGCTTAGCTCCCTGCTTAGCTCCCTTTAGCTCCTGCTCAAGGTCATTGATTTGGGCCGACTTGACATCATTGTCATGCTTAGCTCCCTGCTTAGCTCCCTTTAGCTCCTGCTCAAGGTCATTGATTTGGCCCGCCTTGACATTATTGTCATGCCTACCCGCCTATAGCTCCTGCTCAAGGACATTGATTCTGGCCGACTTGACATTATTGTCATGCCTAGCTACCTTTAGCTCCTGCTCAAGGTCATTGATTTGGCCCGCCTTGACATTATTGTCATGCCTACCCGCCTTTAGCTCCTGCTCAAGGACATTGATTTTGGCCGACTTGACATTATTGTCATGCTTAGCTCCCTTTAGCTCCTGCTCAAGGTCATTGATTTGGCCTGCCTTGACATTATTGTCATGCCTACCCGCCTTTAGCTCCTGCTCAAGGACATTGATTTTGGCCGACTTGACATTATTGTCATGCTTAGCTCCCTTTAGCTCCTGCTCAAGGTCATTGATTTGGCCCGCCTTGACATTATTGTCATGCCTACCCGCCTTTAGCTCCTGCTCAAGGACATTGATTTTGGCCGACTTGACATTATTGTCATGCTTAGCTACCTTTGATCCCGTTGGTGCCAGACGCGAGCTGCGAGCGCACCCCGTCGTCAGGTCCGTAAATCCTCGGAACAGGCCGCGGGGCAACAACTCAGGGGTGGCGGGGGTAGAGGCGAGGCAACACAATCCGACCGAAAAGGCCCAGACTAGAGGTTTGAACGCGGGTAGCCCTTCGTACTACTCAGTACTACTCACCTTGAAGTAGCTCTCAGTTTCAAAAAGGTTGGTGACCCCTGCATTAGAGGGAGAAGGAGGCGAACTGTTGCTGCGCCTGCACGACTTCATTCGTACACTCACTCTTTCTGTTGTATTGAGGACAAACCGATAAGCCAGACATGGACTTGCTGCTGCAGGACTAGGGGGAAAAACGTCTTGCATTCCGAGGTAAGTCAGGCATCATGATGGACAGACGTATTTTTCTTGAATCAAGTTACCTTTCAAAAACATTAAACGTTATTATATTTCAAGTTAGATCGATTGTTTGTATTATTATCTTCTATTTTCAGGTAGTCGTACTGATCCAGATGACTTTAGAGAATTTATTTTAGAGGCATATCCAAAACTCAGACAAGGGGGAGGATTTGAGTTGCTCAAAATCTCTGGAACAACACGAAGTCGCCAAATGGTGTGTTACATCATTTATTCCAATAAATTGTTGCTCTGTACATATCAACTCATCCAGTATTAATTGGAATAATTTAAAAACTATTTTTAGATTGGACAATTCTTTCAAATCCCAGTGAAGCAGCAAAGAGATTCAAAGAAGACATTTTAAGCCAGCATGCAACTAGAAAATCATTATATCTTACCATGGATCTTGGAGACAGTGCAGAGGACAGTCCTTTCTTTTTATAAGAGGGCTAATGTTGAGTGGGCTTGCCCCTTGACATGCACACTCGAGGGTAAATTGGTTACACACGCAAAACTAAAGGTAAAAAATTATCATCTATTCATTTAACTGATGTCTGTACTGTGTATTTTGCTTTTTCAGGAGATCCAGCAATTGGTGATGACGTGACTCGCCATTTCTTTGCAAGCATCATGTCCAAACTTCAGTATGGTTTTGAGATGACTTTTAAGTGAATATTCACTTTGGCTGACGGCTGGTTGTCAGCTATCAGGCTCTGTGTTTGGTTTGTAGAGAATACCTAAAACCTTAAAAAAAAAAACAAATGTGACGCAGCTGCTGTGGCCCTGTAGGTTTCTACAGGATCACCCAAAGTATTCAGTGGCTGATTGATATTTCCTTACTAATTCTGTATGAAAGTTTGAATGTCTATGTCCTTTACATTCTGCACTATCAATGTTCTTTCACTTTTCTCTTTTAATTGAAGTACCAGGAGGAACTCTTCTTTTTGAGGGGGAACAAGATCATCTGATTCCCTCCACTTGGCATTACCTTTTGGAGAGTGACTTCTTTGTTGCTGCTGGCCGAATGCTTGGTCATTCATTCCTCCATAATGGGCCATGCCTTGGAGGACTCAGCCCAGCTATCCTGCATGTGCTCTTTGGTGGATCCCCAGAAGAAGCCATAATAGATATTAAGGACTGTGCTGACCTTGACATCCGTGAAACAATCAAAGTGGTAAAATACATTTTTCCAGTAAGATTTGAATGATAAAAATTCGGGGCAAGGACAATAAAAGTAATACCTGATGTCAGCAATTTTTCTCAGATATTTATAATGCCACAATCACATAATTTACTAATTTAAACCAGCAGGGGGTGCTGAAGCAATATTAAAACCATAAACGTAAGTCCATTTCTTTAAAACATGTGATTATAGTGACGGATGTCATCATGTAAAATGTGTTTTTAGAGCAAACACAGTTTTAACAGGTTCCCAACATGCTGTTTAAAAGGGATACAAAATTACATTATTTGGGATGTGGTTTGAGACCAGTGGGTGTCAACCACGTGAGATTCTGGAGGCTCTTTCCACTTCACAACTTACTCTGGTAAGATTAAAGTCAACAAAGCTCTCAACTGGCTCATTGATTCATTAACAATGGCTGATAACTTGCCCTCTAAATTGCTGTAACATATGTAAATCTCTCTGAAACTCATTTATATCTGTTTTTTATCCTCCATTTCTGTCAATTCCTCACATTCCATCTTACCTCTCCTTATCTCTCCGTTACCATTCTTGCCAATTATATCCACATCTTCACCTCTGCTCCCGGTTTCCTCTCCTCCTACCAGGCAGACCACCTGGTGCGGCGAGGTCGCCCCTTGGTGCAGCAGGAGTCTGTGGATCTGGACGTCCCGGAGGAAAAGATTCCTAAAAGAGCATCGACCGAGATACTGGAGGCTGAGAGGCTGGAGGATCTAGAGACATGCATGGTAGGCGTGGGTGGAACCGTGTTTTAACTGTCCGTGATTTATTTCATGTATTATTATCTAGGCACCTCGTGTTTTTCATGCGACTCAAATTACATTTATTAATTAAATGTTCGATTTAGTTGTATGACGCAAACTACAACCTAATACCACCCTCTACTGGAAAAAAATAGACCTTGGCTACTCTACATTTGCCAAAGACAATTGAGGATAGAATTTACTATTAATTTAAAGAATTGTCTCGATGTTCAGTAAATATCAGAACAGAACTTTTTTGCAAAATGCTAAAAACCTGTTTTGCTTTTATAGTTGGCATTTCAGGTTGGTTCATTTGTACTCTATGAGGGCAGATATGTGTGTGTGTGGAGACGTACCTGAGTCTTATTGTTCCCTCATCACCTACCACTCTTTCAAATGTAGTCAACCCTTGGAACGGTTGCTTTTCACCACGTTTGTTTTGTTGATTTTTGTGTTGATGTAATAATGTGTGTGAGTTGGGATGTACAGTAAATGCAGGCTGCAGTCAACAGGAAGCTGCATGTTCTTCGGTCTCTGGTCCTGTCTGTTTCTCTGGTGTCTTGCCCCTCTTTTCATCTTATATCCCTCTCTGTCCTATTCACCTCTACTTTTACAAGAACACCAGCTATCTTTCTTTTGTCTTCACTAGGCTTTACTATGTGTTGTCTTTCTTCCTCTTCAATCTTCTTTTCCTCTGTTCTTCCTTCTCTTTCCACCTTTGCTCCATGGAGATTTTGTGCTGCACCAGTGTAAGTAATTCTCGACTGTCCCTCTAAACTCTCTTTTCAATTCACTTTCTGCTCACGCTGCTCTTTTCCTTTTCTGTCTGTCGTTGCTGCGCCGGCTTGCTTCACATTTCTCTGTGCTACAACACAAAGAGCCTCACGTATTTTAATATTTAATCCTGGTGATGTATTTTAAAGATGGTGTAGAAAAGCTACACTACGAGTATCGTAGGACGCATAGTGTGTGCCGACTAAAACGTTGAGAGCAAAGTGAATACCGGAGTCAAATTCCTTGCGTTCGCATACATGGCCAATAAAGCTGATTCTGATTCTGACATTACACTGAGCAGCATCTTGTCGGTGCTGATTTGCATTGACTGAGGACTGTTTCTGTAAAACCTGAAAGTAACAGGTGAGATTACATCTTTTCCGGACAGATTATTTAGTTCATATCAGGGCAGCTGCACAAGTCTTGGCCCATCCTGTTTCTACGCCAATCAATGTCACAGCGGTTTGCTTGCGTGGTCATACAAATTTGAGGAACTACAAAATGTTTCCACAAACAGTTGGCATCACTTTACTACTGCTAATGATAATCATATACTGACACCATGACATAAAACATCCTATACAATATAATTTACCTGTATTGTTATTTTTGTTTTGTGACCCCATAGAGGAAGAGCATACACATCAGATTTTAATAAACCAATTTACCTGCAGACTATTCCCCAATCAGGACACTATAAGACGTATGCAGGTTACCAGGTACTGGATGCGCGCTCAGGTTAAATGAGACACCGGAAGAGTCCAATTCGTTTTTATTGTAAATGGTGAATAGACTTAGTCTCTTAATAGTCTTTCGAAACCAACTATTGTACTTGACTGGCGGACTGTATACTGCACCGACAGAACGCTAGACTCTGGTAAGAAGAGGGGAGGCGGACTGTGTTCCATCAATGCGGCTTGGTGCTCAAACGCAGACACATGACAAAACAAGCAGATGGTATTATCATTATAGCTGGTGATTTTAATCAAACAAACCTAAGATCTGTTTAACTAAATTCCACATCTCCACCAGAGGAAACAATGCACTGGACCATGTTTACACAAATATTCCTGGTTGCAGAAAAAAGCCCTCCCCCGCCCCCACTTTGTACAATCGCATCACATTTCCCTGCTCCTGCTGCCTACATACACCCAGCTAATTAAACTGGCTACACCATTAGAAAAAATAAAATAAAAAATGTGGACAGATGAAGCTACAGCTGCTCTAAAGGACTGTTTTGAAAGTTGAGACTGGCACATGTTCAGGGATGCCTCCACCCAGGAAAATGTCATCAATCTGGAGAATATACATCAACATATATGTGTTGATGATGTGGTGATCACAAAAGCAATAGAACAACCTGATGAGAGTGAATATGAGTAAAGCTGCTGGGCCTGACAACATAGTTGTGTACGAAGAACATGTGCCAACCAGATAACTGATGTCATCACTGACATTTTCAACATATCACTATGTTGAAAGACTATTGTAAGATGTAATCTCACCTGTTACTTTCAGGACATACAGAAACAGTCCTCAGTCAATGCAAATCAGCACTGACAAGATGCTGCTCAGTGTAATGTAGTACTATACTGGAGTTCTTTATATAAATGAAGACACATTTTTGTTTTAGCAATTGTGAAAACTTTTAATTGCACAACACTTATAGTTTTTTAAATAAAAAAAAAAAATAAAAAAAAAAAATGGGTGCGCGCAGGCTGTAGTTCCTCCTCGACGTGGGCGTTGGTGTGGCTGATGTCACGTTTCTCCCCAAAGACTTAAATCTGTGAGGTTTCACAGGTTCATTACTTCTGCCACGGATTCACCTTTGAGCAACTGGACATCTTTGAGAAAGGTATCATTTCTTTTCAACACTGCCACAAGAGAGTGTTCCCACCTGCTTCAAGACAGCCACCATCTTTCCTGTACCTAAAAAGTCTGCAGTGTCCAGTCTGAATAACTATCGTCCTGTGGCACTCACCCCCATTCTGATGAAGTGCTTTGAGAAACTGATTCTCCAGCACATCCGAAACAACTTCCCACCCAGCCTGGATCCTCACCAGTTTTCATACAGAGCCAACGGATCCACAGAGGATGCTTTCTCCACTGCTCTCCACTCATCCATCACTCATCTGGAAAATAACAAGACTTACATCAGAATGTTGTTTGTTGATTTCAGCTCAGCCTTTAACACAATCTCCCCCATGAAACTGATTGGCTTCACTTAGCACTCTGGGCTCGAGTACCTCACTCTGCAACTGGTAATTAGACTTCCTCACAAACAGACCCCAGCACCTCCTCCACTCTAGTGTTGAACACTTGTTTACTTTTACAGAGGAGTGATAGAAAGCATCCTGACTGGAAACATTACAAACTGGCGGGATGTGTACATCACAGGACAGGAGGGCTCTACAGCGGGTCATTAAAACCACCCTGAACATTATTGGCACCCATCAACTGAGCCTCAGTGGTATTGGTATAGAGGAGCAAAGAGCACTAATTATATTAAAAGACAGAACCCACCCCAGCCACAACCTTTTCACCCTGCTGCCGTCTAGCAAGAGATACAGAGGTATCAGCTGCCGTACCAGCAGACTTCAGAACAGCTTCTTTCCTCTGGCTCTGAGACTCCTTAATACATCCTTCACCCTCCACATAGAGGTTTGTTGTGTGTGTGTTTGTGTTTTGTTGTGTAGCAAAATGGGACTGCAATCTGCATTTCCACCCTGTTGTACAATGACAATAAAATAGCCTTGTAACCTACATGTAAACATTTACCCATTCACAAATTGATGGCATAGGATGCCACACAAGGTGCCAACCTGCCCATCAGGATCTAAACTCAATGCTCATTCACACATTCAAGCTGATGGAACAGCCTTGGGTAGCCATTTGGGATTCAGAATCTTGCCCATGGACACATCGACATGCGGACTGATGGAGACTGGGATCGAATCGTCGATTTTTTCCGGGCAGTGGACTCCTCACTCCTCCTGCCACAGCAGCCCCTCGGGCTAGACATGGACAGGTGGGCAGGGGAGGCTGGTTTTATCTCAACAGAAAATATGTCCCATGTATTATAACCTTACACAAAATGTAATACATATGGAGTAAATATCAGGCTACCATATAAATGATGAGTAACACAATGTACATCATTAACTTAACATAAACAACTCAAGCATCAAGGTCCTGCATACATAAATGTACGGGGAAACTCACATTTTCTCTCAGACAAACAGCTGTAGTCAGAACAGGGACCAGGGTTTTGCTGCAGGTATTGCAAAGGACTCACACCTGAACTCAATCCCATATAGGCTCGGATCAAGCTGGGCTCCTGCCACTTCCTGCTCCTCCTCAAACAGGCCCGCCTCCAGACCTGTTCTTCCTATCATACCACTTACTATCACACTTCATTTTTAGATCATATCAAACAACAACTTAAAGCTGATAATGACTCACAAAATAATGTGCATAAACCAATATAATTATATTGTGAAAGGATACAGATAGATCTACAAGTTTTCATTTATTTTTCTTCAGAGTATAAACATTTGAAATAAACAAAAAATAAGCTATCATGAACACTATTTCATTAACAAATCCACCATTGGCATTAAACAATTGAGTGTATCAGAATAATAGGACATAATGTAAAAGCTACTGATGATTACTGACTTTGGCAATAAAAGTCCACCCATAATATTTATACAATCACAAATGACTGATGATTTACCCGCTTCCTGACTACTTGACTGGAATGGTTTTGTTATTGCAAACTGTGCTACAAATCTGTTTGCACTAATTTAGGCACATGAAAGGGTACAAATGAATCGGTGTGCTTCAGGAATGTTTTTTGCCTTTTGAGGTTTGCTGTTCTTGATCTTTGATAAAACAGCTACTGGCCATGACTATAATAATAATGATGAAGTGAACAAACACAAAACATATGTACTTTGATTGGCTGCTTGTTAGTTATGCCTTACATCAGATAAGTTGTGTATGTGATGCACACTTGTACCTCTTTCTGTTGAAGGAAAAGAGATTCCAGGCACTGTGTTTTGTGAAGTTATGTGGTCATTATGAGATGCACATCATGAGAGGAAACATGGTCCAAATAATATTTTAATAATGGAAGTAATAGTAACCACAAGAACCACAATAACATCATAATCAATATCACCATTTATGCAGAGTTGGCCACTAAGGACAAAAAGAAATCTTAAAATAAAAACAGTCAAATTATAATTTACATTGTTTACATTAGAAATGTTATGGAGAGGTTCATCACAATATGCCACTATACAAAAGTCATACAATACACGGAATAATGGTGTCCTCTTCCCTTTTTCTCCATTCAATTAGTCGATTGATTTAAAAAAGCCAAATATTCCCTGATTCTAGTTTCTAAAATGTGCTAGTGCTTTTTCTTTATCTTTTTTAATAGTAATCTAAATATTTAAATTGATCAACTTTGTTTGTTTTTGCTGTTGGTCGGACAAAACAAGACACTTATAGATGTCACCTTGGACATGTAGTAGAGTAAAGGAAAGTACAAAACTGGCAGATAAATCAATATAATGAAAATAGAAAACAATCTCCCCCAAAAAGTAACTAACAATGATCAAAAGATTAAACCAATCCAAATATAAAATGCAGCTTCTACTTTAAACCTTATAATATCATAGTCACTATAAAAGGTATTTATTAGGTGTACATTAGCCTGTCCTAGTGCTGAATAACGTTGGTAAAAAACATGTTTATCAAAGCATGCAGTATAACAAGTCAGTTGAATCAGTTTCTGTTGCCAAATGGCAGGCGGCATAAGAAATAGACATTACAAGATGACATTACAGGCAAAATGACTAGACTAAATGAGTTAAGCAAAATCTAGTGTAACTAGGTCGTGTAATCTGTACCAAAGATGGTCTTTGTGGTCATGTGCCCAGTTTTGTCATGTACACACATAATGGGATCAGTGGTAAGGGGAGAGTTGGTAAATTAATTTGCTATACATCTGTCAGTGGTTCCTCATCACTGTGTCACACTGTAGATTCTTTATTATTACTCTTCAGTGCATTCGTTTGCAACCTACTATATTCTATGGCAAGAAATGCATTGTGTTCTTTGTCAAAATATTCTATTGAGGTGATGTGCCAGACTTTTAGATTATTAATATAGTCTACAACCTTGGCCTATAAACAACTAGGACTTGTTTTATTGCTGGTTTTCCTTGCCATCACATACAGGCTGGGGCATAATGTACTAATCAACATCTGGAATGTATGCGCGGGATGAAAAACATAAAGTTCCCTTTGTCAACCAAATCTTAGATACTTGTTGCTTGTGTTGCACAAATTAAACCATAAACTGATGTGATATCTATTTTCAAATTATGAAAAAGATGGCACAATACATATCCACTCGGTCTAGTATGGTAGAAACTAAGGATCCTGCTGTGAGTCAAATTGCAGCCAACATCAGGACTGTGAAGTGAAGAAGCACCATTGTTACTCAAAAGATGATTGTAGCCTTTTGCTCTGTAGGTTATTTAATTTGGGTAAAGTTGTCCTCATGTGTTTATTTATGCATGAATGTTATTGTATTTCTGGTTTCTCCCTTGTAAAGCTCTACATAAATAAGCCTCATTATTATTAATAAAAAATATTTTGCCTTTCCATAAATTAAAAATGCTTTATCCCACAAATGCATGACACATAGATCTAGAAGTCACTGTATAATATTACCATTTGTCTGCTCTACCAGATTGTAAATACTGTCGGTGAAGTTGCCAATTATAAGTCTCATATAAGTCAAACGGTAACAGGTGTCATGTTTCAATTTCAGATAATGTATACAGATCGCCTTGAGGGTCCTTTGATAAAAAACAACAACAACAGAAGCCAAGTCATTTGTTATATACAGTTACATTTGCTATTTACAGTTACAGTATTTGTTTTTTTTAAGCGCTGCTCATGATGGGACTGAGGGCAGGATTGTTTCCCGTGGAGCCCGGATGCTTTTATTCTTTCCTGATATTTAACTGAAGACTGGAGCATGTAGAGCAACAGGAAGTCGTTTCTTCCTGAGCGACTAGCGGACGCCTGAAATCACACTCAAACGTTTGGGTTTTGAGTCTTTGAGACGAGCCCGTTGCTTTTCCTTCACCCTTCATCATGAAGTCCTCGCCGCTCGTGGACCGGATCACGTTCTTCTGGATTCTTCCGTTTTCAACATGTCGCCCCCCCGTTCTCTGTTGCCTTTAATGAACATAATCTGTCACGTAACACACAGAGAGGCTTCATCTTCTGCAGTTTATATCTGAACAGACTGCTGGTTCTCTCTGCATACTAAGCTCCTTTATTTTCAGAGGTCAGAGGTCAGACCTGACTATTAAACCTGCACTGAGCTGCCAACACGTCGAGATGATTTCAGGCCCAGTTCCAAGTTGTATTACCTCGACAAAAAGAAAACGGACCAACACTACGTTATTGTTTTTTGCAATACTTATATAATAAGAGATCCATACTTGGCGTCCGTGTATCGATACAATATTGTTACGCAAGATATTAAGATATTATGCTGCATCAATTTCTTTCCCCCCCCGCCCTTCCTGTTTATGTACAAATCAAACAAACATGACATGTTCGTCAGTGATCTGTTGACGGGAGCGTTTTTAACTTTGGACAGAGCCAGGCTAGCTGTTTCCCCTTGCTTCCAGTCTTTATGCTAAGCTAAGCTAAGCTAACAGCTTGTTGTGCTGCGTCCAAGAACTAAATTTAAAGCTGCTGTAAACGGTCTCGACCGCCGTCCTACGACCTGAAGCTTGAGCGGTCTAATATCAGATGTACTGGGAGACTTTAACCAAGTGACATTAAACAAACGTTACATCATTAGCGCCTCATCGTGATCTAAATACCGTTATTTTATTATTTGATGCATTTTAGAAAAAGGCAACAAAAAGTAAGTTACAAAGAATGTTTGACTTAAATGAATCAAAGCCGGATGGAACAATCTGTGTATTTGACTTTTTATTTTTATTAGAGACATAACCGTGTTCTTTCTTTTGCAGGTAAATGACTTCAGTTGTAACTAAAGAGATGCAAACATTATTAGTATGTTTTTCTGCTTGATGAATATTTAATTTTGCACTTTAACTCGACCGACGTCACACTGAGCCTCGTTCATCTCGTTCATTTGTAAAGAAAAAAAAAAAAAAGATTTCTAAAAAGTAACCTCAGCTTTGTTTTAATATTAATATTTGTGAACGATTTTACACAGACGAGTAGCGTGAGCCGCATCAACACAACGTTTTCTGCTCATTTACAGAAGCCGCAGAACGTTCTGGAGGGTTTCTGAGCGTCTTCATAACCACCGTTGTCTCCTCGTGAACAAACTTTATCGCTGTGCTTTTTCTTTCTACATGATGCCGCGGGAAACGACCACGTAACAGATTTATCATTGTGAAGTTTGATTTTGCTGTACAGATAAAAATTTGTCAATTTAATAAAACCGTCTGCTGACTTTCGTATCTTTGACTCGAGCTCAGTTTTTATTTTAATATTCCTGATGTCAGGGTTTATCAAACTGTTTTATTATAAACTAAATATCCATCAACCAGTCATGTAAAGTAACTAAGTACATTTACTAAAGTACAACATTGAGGTACTTTTTCCACTTCTACTCCTTTGTATTGTCGTACTTTTCAATAGTTACATTGCAGATTCTGATAAATATTAAAATCAACAAATACATTACGATGTCATATTATAGATTCAAATAAAACTTTATTGATCACAAAGAAAGTCATAAGCAGATAAAGTGAATAGTTATAAATTGCTCCACTTTTACCAGCAGCAACATTAAAATGAACTCATTTATGCATCAATAATTATAATCTAATATTATGAAATGATCCATTCTGCTCAATGTGTTGAAGTTTTGGTACATTTTGATGCTCCGAGTCTGCTGTCAAGTAAATATTTGAATGCAGGACTTTTAAGTAGTATTACTACTTTTACACAAGTAGAGTTGTGAGTACTTCCTCCGTCACAGAATAAGAACTTTCAGACGGTCTGAACATTTAACAATAGGTGATGTTGTTGTTATTTGAACCACCAGGTGTCACTGGTGTTTATGATCATTGTAATCAAGGTTAAGTTCAAACTATGATGCTCTAAATACTTGTTGGACATGTCAGGGTATATATATATATATATATATATATATATATATATATATCCAACTTTGAGTCCCGTAACATCATCAATGGAAACAATAGAAAACAACTTTTACCTCCAGAACCAGAGGCGCCTAAAATATCTCCTCCCAGCTCTAAACTCTACCACATGCTTACCTGAACACTCTGCAGGATGTTATATCATATATATATGTTATACTGTCACGACAGCACGAGGACAAAAGAGAAAAACCTCCAGCTGCAGAAAGCTCTTTATTGTTGCTTCCCGCTTTACGTTCTGTACACGTTATAGTTTCTTAAAGCAAAGGAAAGAATGAAGAAGCAGGTCTGTAGTGTTTTAATGATCCCTTAGGTGGGTTAGCTGTCGGGATGCTGACATCAGCAGGACAGAGGAGGCTCCTCACACACAAACCACAAACTTACACATAGAAAATACCCCAAAACCTGACAGAATATTATCACTTATTATTCCAGATGTTTGAAGTGCGTGTGCTTCGTGATCGCAAAACTAAACTAGCAACAAGAAAATCGAAACAGTCAGCTTTACTGAAATGAAGAGAGTTTGCTAAATTTAAGAGAATAAATTAGAAAGTAAGAAGATTTGACTATAAAAATGCTATTCTTTAAAAAAAAAAAGAACCGGTAGCGACAGTTTACAGGTCAATAATCAAAGTTGACTTCATATAAACATACAGCTAACACGTTAAAAAAAAGAGGGAAGAAAGTGAATTCAGTGTCGCGCCTAAAAACCTACAAAATAACTGAAGCGAACCGCCGTCGAGCTGAACGAGCCAATCAAAAGCTAGAACACTCTAAAGTCCAGGTACCGGGAGATTCTACTGGTTTCTACTGGGAGCGGTGGCTCCTCGGTCAGACACTTAAGGCACCGACAGTCTGTTCATCGGGTTTGTTTCGTCTCTTTTGATTCAAGCAGCTGAGCGGAGAGGATGATGAAGATGAAGCCTCAAGCTGCAGTTCCTCAAACGGCCACTAGGTCAAAGACTGAAAACTACTGAAAAAAGTCCCACATTTTCTTTTAAAATTATATTTTCCCCACAAGAAGTTCATTTTATTTAATAAAAATATAGTTTTATGCCGACGGGTTGAGAAAACTACAGCGAGCAGCCGGTTAGCTTAGCATAGCATTTGGACCGGAAACAGACGACGGATTGTTACACAAGTAGTTAAGCTTGTAACTGGGTCGTGACTAGAAGTTGACCCACGAGTTGCAAAAGATGAGCAATAAACTCGAATGGTTAACTTTGCGGTTGAGTTTTTGCAATTTTAGACACACGACCGTGTAACTGAGCATTCGCTAAGTCCCGCCTCTCGAACGCAGACTGGCCAATCATAGCGTAGCATCAGCCAGCTCCAACCAGGTTCCCGACAGCTGGGGGCGGGGCTTAGAGAAGGTTCAATTAGTTGTTTCTTGCCAAAATGCATCCTGGGAGTTTGAAACTTTGACTTTTTAAATCAGGGAACCAAATATTTTCTAAAACAGTAATCTTTTGTACCGGTGATTCAAATCAAGAGTTTCTGCAAGAGTTTTCTCGTTTAACATTCAATTAACAAAAATTAATAAGACTTTTAATTCCAAAAGAAAGTCTTTAAACTTCCAGTCTTTATGCTAAGCTAACAGGCTGCTGGCTTTAGTCTTACGTGAGATATGAAAGTGGTATCCAGCTTCTCATCCAACTCTGCAAGATTCATCAATTTCTTTCAAAATAAGCATGTGTTTGATTGACAGATGTTTCAACCAATCACAGTCAGCCCTGTTGATGACCTCACCCAGGTCTTGTCCTCTTTGTGTACATGTGGATTTTCTGACTCGAGTAAGTGAAAAAGATGCCGAAATCCACAACGTCCCGTGTTGTGTTGTTTGAGTGTCTGTTCGTGTCGGCAGGACTCCGGACTTCGACCTCGGTCTGAGGCTGATTTTCAAAAACACAGCTCAAAGAAAAGAAAAACAAACTCTGTGACGAGTTTTACAGTCAGTTGCACAAACCGTCTGGTTTCACCGTCTACACGTCAGCTTCTCATTGGTCCTGGCATCTCGAGTGTAGTTGTACCGTTGGCTGGGTGACCGGAGAGGGGCGGGCCATCAGGAGGCGGCGGCCTGGACGTAGTTGGCGGGGTAGAGGCCGGCCTGGCCGCCGCTCAGCTGTCCTTTACACCAGCCCTGCTCGTCCTCCTCACTCATCTTCAGCAGCTCCTCGCCTGGAGGGAAGACGGTGGTCAGAAACGTTCAAGCAAAGCATTTAGATACTGCGCACTGAAAGTGTGAGGATGCCATCTGTCCCTGTTCATCAGTGATCTGGACCTGGTTCAGGGTAAGCTTTTATAAACTAAGGTCCCTCCCTCTGCGGTCCCATCAGGTCCCATTAACTCGGTGTCCCTCTAAACTCACGAGGACGGACTACAGCTCCACAGAGCCGCCTGGTGAAACTCAACCAGGACGTCAGCTGAGAAGAGTCTCCACACAGACCTGAAGGAAGTGTTTTAGCCTCATCGTTGGTCTACATATTACTACGGAAGCCCTGTGAGGACAGTGAGAAAGATATTCTGGTGCTCAATTATCTCAACAGGTGAATACAACGTTTAGTCAGGATAATCTTTCAAAGTATCTCAAACGTTTTTTTAATCTATGAAACAAAAAACTTTTGTCAGAAACATTTTTAATGTTTGTTGTTGTAATACTCACTTTGGCCACAAGAGGCTGAAGTGCACCACTTTCCCATGTTCTAACTAAGACTATACGTTTTAACTTCTCCATGCACTCTAACCGTATACTATTGTTATTAACATATTGTGTGTTAGCAAGTTATGTAAATCAAAACTCACATGGAAGAGAGCACGATGCTTATAGTCTTACTCAGAACACGGTGTCGAGGTGCGCTTCAGCCTCTTGTGGCCAAAATGAGTATTACAACAGCAACCACTTAGAAAGATGATCCTGACAAAACTCACAGCTTTAAATATATAATAATAATAATAACAATAATAATCCTCCAAGCATCAGAACACACAAAGAAGAACAATCGTACACATCATTTGCTGATGAAAGCCATTCATCAAAACAACAAATAAACTGAAGTCTTATTGTTTTACATTGTATTTCTTCATAACTGTGCGTAAAGTCTTTATTCACATAAAAGAGACTTTACTTGACTCACAGACAGACGAGGATGTTTATTGATCGTTAGTTTAAAACATCCAGCGGAGGAAGTATTTAATAAAGTGTTTAAACTAAAACAGGAAACTAGAGCAGCAACTCACTCCATCAAAATAAAAGCATCAGTCCTCTGACTTTCTGCTTTTATTTCCAAAGACGACAGATGACGTGAAGCTGCTCACACATCGGTCACTCGCATCATGCAGAGAGTTAGAAATCATTTGACCATTTCTGCCATAATGAGCCAAGTCACAGAAATACATGAGTTTAATATCTTATGTATGAAGACTTATTCTCTTTGGTGCATTTGATCATCAGCACTCATGAAGCCACGTGTTCGACATGAGTGTGTGTGTGTGTGTGTGTGAAGGTGTTAAGACGAGGCATCACAGGCGAACAAAGAGACAAAATAAAATCATATTTTCAGGCTCTTAAATATTAACTTTCTTCTGTTCGGATGTGTAAATATGTTTGTTTTTGAAGCTGTGAATTCATAAAAATGTGCAAAGTTAATAGAAAGGAATTAATTCTCTCATTTAATTGTGATAAATATCTTTAAGGATAAACTAAATATCTTTTATATTCATCTTTTCAGAGTCACAGTATAAAGTACACAACAAGTTCACAACAAGTACACACGGCCATATGTAGTTTAAAAGTGCTACTTCCTGTCTTTACATTTACCTTATTATGTTATTAAGTCAAATTATTAACTACATCAATGTTTAAACAACATAAAGCAAACTGCATGGAAACTATTTATTAAAAATAATATCGTTTTTTGAGAATGAATTCAGTATCACAAAACATAAAACAGTATCTCAATATTTTCTTACATAGTATAACATCCTGAAAAGAGCCATTCTGCATAATGATTACTTTTAGTACTTTAAAATACTTTGGTGGTAATACTTTAGTACTTTTACTGAAGCACTGCGTGCAGGACTTTAACGTGTAACAGAGTATTTATATTCTCTGCTTTTAGTACTTTTATTTGGATGAAAAGTTTTATTCTGATGTTTTTAGTGCCGCTGATTATTTCCATTGTTTCTATCGTCTGTTTTGCACATTTTAATGAAAATGACAGAAGTCATAAAACTAAAACCGATCAATCAAACCAAAGATCCCCCCCCCCCTGTAAGCATTAGTAGGTGTTAATACCTGCTTTAAAGCTGAGCTCATCGGCCTCCTGGCCCGTGTAATCATAGAGCGCTCGGACTCGCACCCCCTCTACCTGATCCTCCTCCTCCTCCTCGTCCTCCTCCTCCCCCACGCCGTTCACCGCCAGCTCCTTCTTAGGACTCTCCTCGTCTGACCAGTCCGACGAATAATCTTTCACCCTGAGAGAGAGACAGGAAGTCACACAGACACAGATAAACCCGGTCCCAAATCTCCACAAAGAGAAAAACCATGTTTCAACAGCGTCACGAGTTACAGAAACACAACGTTCATCATGAAACATTCTCATCAGTAAAGGTGTCGATACTGTGAAACCTTTACTTTGAAATATTGTATGTTCTTAAAGTGAGACACGACACAAAAACATGAGACACTAGAAACGTGTTCTTGCACATTTAGCCACATTTGCATGAAGGCAGAACATCTAAACACACAGTGCTGTGATGCACCGCTGTACACCTGAAACCTGAAACGTCTCTTTGTGAAGCTAAAAGACCCGGAGCACAGGTTTAACACACTGTGTTATCAGTGTTTGGTGGAGTTTAATGTGACTGCTTCCTGTGTGAGACAAAGAGGACAACCTCTCCAGTGTCCTCCCCGCTCATTTGAGACTCCAGTCAAAAGAAATGAAGCTAAATGTGGACGTTTCACAGACGTCTCCTCCAGCAGAGGGAGGGCCGGTGGTGCGTCTGTGGAGCACCGTCAGCAGCAGACGTGATGGGATTAAAGAAAGAAGTAGAGCAAGTGAGTTACAGCCAAATGTCTGCTGCTTTGGAGGAAACGTCTCTCCTTTACGCACGCACGTGATATAATATATCATTAAAACTACCAATGACGACATTTGTTTTAATCCATAAAAATGTAATCTTTTGTTTCCTTATTATTAAATTGTTTTAATGAAGAAGAGAAACCCTTTAACTGACTATAACAGAGTAAAAGGTGAACATTTAGAATGTTCGCTGGTTTACTGACTTCAGCGCGTTGAGATGAATGTAGAGCAGCTGTTATAATCAAACAAAGACAGCCTGTGTCTGTTAATGTGGATCATTAATGATCAGCAATGAGCATCTGTGGCAAAGAAACGTGATCAGAGATCTAAAAGGTGTATTTTATACTTGGGTAGTCTCCATGCTACCCCTCCTACATGAGACACGGTGATCACGGCGGTGAGGGTTTGAGTGGAGGCGTCCTCCTACCTGCCGGTGTCCAGCGTGATGGGACTCGGTGGGACGTCCACTCCGCCCGAGGACACGATGTTGGTGAGGGTGACCACGTTGTCCTCGGAGTTTCCACCTCGCACCTTCCTGCTGATGGAGCGACTCGCCTCCGGAGACCACTCCTACACACACACACACACACACATCAAATGATCACATGAACAGGACTTAACTTAAATAACGGATTCTTACTCTTACAGATGAAAAGGATTCAATACTGTGAAGTAAATATTCTCAGCTTTTAATTCTAATGCATCAATGTGTTCATCACTGTTTACGCTTTACATAAAATATGATCGGAGTCTGAGGGGATCAGAGCATCACACGGACACACTTCGGCCACGATAACAGGCTGCTGACAGAAGTAGGTGGCCGAGGATACAGTTACCGGTAACACCCTCAACTATCATCACTACAGGAAGTGTGTGTGTGTGTGTGTGTGTGTGTGTGTGTGTAAACTCAATGTCTTCACAGGCGTAGAATTCACACCACACAGGCAGACTGTACCTCTGATGTTACGGCTCCCTTTCTTACATTTTTAAAGTATAAATACTCAGCAGAGGAGTTACAGTTGGAGTTATGAATGAGTATACTCAACAGAGAGTCCTCACAAGTACAGAAAGACACACGTGTGTGTGTGTGTGTGTGTGTGTTGGACAATGGCTCTCTGTTAGCGTGTCGGTGGCGCTGTGGGAACGCCAAGAGGACATTCCTCAGAGGACAGAGAGATTCATTTCTTTCTGCGAACATCTCTCTTTCTCTTTCTAAACTCTTATTATTCAGTTCTGGAAACACTGTGGAAGGTAAACGGTGATAACTTTGTCCCGTTATGAAAGATTGTCCCTCCCGAGGTGTGAAGAAAATCTCTTTTGACACCTCAAGAAGAGTGATGAGGATGATGTTCCTCCTCCAGGAGACTTTGTTTCCTGCATGACTTTTAAAGAATCCAGATAGGTAAATAATATGTTTATTTAGTTTTATAGGACTAAATGTATTCCACTTTCAATTCTCTGGAAAGAATACAGAACAATTGGCCCCTCTGGCATGTTTTCATTCACTTATAAACGTTCCCCCTGCTTGAGTATTTGAGCCTCTTCGTCCTCTCCATCGCTGTCTCCGCCTCTCGAGGCCCCTTCAGAAACTACGTGACAATGGCACCACTGCTCTAAACCATAGAGGCTGTATTGTTGTACGGGTGGAAACAGTAGGGTGTGCACACGGTGTGCAGAGCTACAAACAGGTCGGTAACAGAAAGAAAAAAGGTGTGAAAATGTGTCAGAAATTCGAGAGAATAGAACAACACGAGTCTACAATCAGCTCACACACACACACACACACACACACACACACACACACACACACACACACACACACACACACACACACACACACAGTGTCTCTGCCTAAAGTAAAAGTGGAGGGCGGGAATCCAGGTGACTATTGTGACTTGACATTGGGTCTGCAGATCTTTTCACAGACAACACATGGATTGAGGACCAGAGAGTGATGATGATGAGGGTGCAGAAACACCTGCGTGATGAATGATAATCAGTGATATCATCACTGAGGCTGGACTCTCAGAAACCTCCCAGCAGACGAAAGAACTGAGAGTTTGTATTTATTATGTTGGGGAGAGTCTGCAGAGCTGCAGTGAAATCTGTAGATTTCTACCACAACATGAGAGTGTGTGTGTGTGTGTGTGTGTGTGTGTGTGTGTTCAGACATTCCTGACCCCACACACAGCTCTCAGTCACACAACAAGGCTTTCACTGGAAGCCTGTTTGATATTCAGTCCGTCTCTCTGAAACACACACTGAACCACGACTGCAGTCCTCACAGTTCTCCTTCTGCTCAAGAAACGTGAAGGAAAAAAAGGAGGAATGAATGAAGTGATGTAAATAGTGCCAGGAGTAGATTAAAATAGTGTGTGTATATGTATGTATGTATGTGTGTATATGTGTGTATGTGTGTATATATGTGTATATGTGTGTATATGTGTGTGTATATGTGTGTATATGTATGTGTGTATATGTATGTGTGTATATGTGTGTGTGTGTGTATATATGTGTATATGTGTGTATATGTATGTGTGTATATGTGTGTGTGTGTGTATATGTGTATATGTGTGTGTATATGTGTGTGTGTGTGTATGTATATGTGTGTGTGTGTATGTGTGTGTATATGTGTGTGTGTGTGTGTATATGTGTGTGTGTATATGTGTGTGTGTGTATATGTGTATGTGTGTGTGTGTGTGTCCACACACACCTCAAACTGTGGCCAGTTCATGCTCATGCCCGGTCCGTGGGTGTTCCTCCACCATCGCAGATCTTCAGTGTCATTGGCTGCTTGGATGGTCTGACCCAGGTCCCGGTGCAGGCCTTTGAACCTATTGGACAAAATGACTGTCAGCCATCTTCATCATCCCCTCCTCCTCCTCCTCCTCCTCCTCCTTTAAGTTCTGTCATTACACATTTTAAATCCAAGTTTACCGTTCTTTTGTCTGACTTTGTGTCCTATACAAGGCCGACAGGAATGCTATTACATGCTAATACAACAACTGTTGAGGAGAGAACAGCAGAGGTTGTAAACATGTGAAGAGTTCAATGAATGTTTTGTTTTTTGACTTGTGGACACTTGGAAACATGTTGGATGAATAGATTGCAGTGTTTTCTATTCTTTGTAAAATAAATTAAATAAATTAAACTTTCTAACTGTGTTGTTCTGCACTGAAGACATGTTCTAGTTCTGGTCATGATGGTTCTGTTCCTCTAGAGCAGCAGGACTTTATGTTCTATGGAAACATCTGATCTGGTGGTTTGGTTGAGAGGCTTAACCCAAAACACCAGCGCTCACACGAGGATATTCACTTCAGGGACTCCTTCATGAGGAACCTGACCCGTCGCTCTCTACTTAAACTGGAATTGTTGATTTTGAAGAATAAATAATTTAACTTTAAAGTAGTGCTGGGCAACAATTAAAATATTTAATCGCAATTAATCGCATGGATTTTTTGCGATTAATCGCGATTAAATATTTAATCGCGATTAATCGCATTGTTATGGCAAAGTTCAATAATGAATTCAAAAGTAGTGTATTGCGCACTTTTATTTTAAAAGTACTGCTATATGAACAAAAGGGCAATAACCTTTGGTTCACGAGATGCAGGTAGCATGTTTTATACTTCATGTGAATATAATTCATACTTTGTTGGCATCTTATTCTGAAAACCGGATGTTCATCTGAAGAAACCGGATGTTGTCTCACGTTAATCTTTCCGCTAACGTTCAAAGTCCTTCGCTCGCTCCCGATCTGTGCCGTTTGAATGCGTTTACCGTGAATTTCAGCATATCGGTGCACTAAAGTGTAAGTGTCTGCTGAGTTGACCACGGAGATCTGAGTGTCTGCTGACTTTACCACAGCGATGTCCAGTAGTCTCCAGGGAGAGCAACAGCTGGTGCAGCTTCTCTCTTTATTTCTGCCCCCCCCGACCAGAAGCGGAAGTCGCCTTTTCTCTACGGCAACCCTGAAGGGACATCACATCTCCAATACAAAACGATAAACATGAGACAGTCTGTTACAATATCCCACTGTTCTTGTCATCCTCTTGTTGTTATGTCTATGTATTGTCTCTTGTCTTTCAATAAAAAAAAATTAAAAAAAAAATTAATTAAAAATGCATTAACCCGCGATAAAATAATTGTCGGCGTTAATGAATGAATGCGTTAACGCGAAATTAACGCGTTAACTTGCCCAGCACTACTTTAAAGTAAAACAAGAAGACAATCAGTAAAATATTAATAACATCCCTGTGAAGAGGAAGTGATGATGGGAATGTACTTCAATCCAGAGTAAAGTTAAGAGGTGAAGTTTTTGTTCAATATTTGGACAAAGACCTCGTTGGACTTTACCCGTGGTGGTTACCGTGGTAACAGTGGCTTGTTTAAATAGAGCGAGAGGTCAAAGGTTAACGGCCAACACAGAGTTCTCCATTAACTCTTATGTACACACACTCGCACATTTAAACCTTCACAGTTCTACATAACTTCGCTCTGAGTCACGGATCATGAATCACCGAATCACTGTGTGTGTGTGTCCTACCAGTCTTTGGCGGACAGGTCGAGGTGTGTGTGGATGTCCAGCAGGACGTCTTTAAAGAAGCGCAGCCTCCTACGCTCGGCCTCCTGGGTCAGGTTGAACACCTGCTCCATGTAGCGGGGGTTACATCGGTTCAGCTCCTCCAGGGCCTTCGTGTAGCGCTGCTTCACCTGCAGCACACACACACACACACACACACACACACACACACACACACACACACACACACACACACACACACACACACACACACACACACACACACACACACACACACACACACACACACACACACACACACACACACACAGCTACTGTACAACCCGTTGTCAACCTACATTCAGAAAGATGAATGGAATGTTCCTCTGCGTGGTTAAAGCTCAGGATTGATGTATTTTAGTGGGTGATGTACACACAGACCATGTGCACATGTCTTAAAATGCATCTTGTAAACGACCACCTTGACGCGCTGTGATCAGAGCACACAAAACCACCTGCACATTGGGCCAAATATCTTTTCCTACGCATCCAAGGTTGGCGGTTCGATCCCCGGCTCCTACTGTCTGCATGTTAATGGTGAGCTCACTGCTCCTGAATGCTAAGATTCACTTTGTCCACGACATCTGAACATGAATAAGCCCACATATATTACAAACATCTCAAGGGATTTGCTTCGCCTGGAACCAGACGGCAAGTGAAGCCGATGCAGAAGTGTTTTAAAACTGTGTCTCTACCGACCACCAGGGGGCGACACAACAATCTACCAGTCCAACCTTCATCTCAGTGAGTCAAAGCTTACTTTTTGTTTCACTGCTCTCTCAAATGTAAAGCTTGATAATGCTGCTGTGTGTACGTTTATAGCAAACCTGTTTGCTAATGAAGTGTTCTATAAATCAACTTAAGTATTCAAGAGGCATAATTGATGCCAGTCCGTCACCGTCCATGCGAATACGTTTCTTGTCGCTGTAATCCTCCCTCCTGTTCTAACAGACCGTGAAGAGTTCCTTTATTAATGTGATTTCAATACAAGTCTCAGTTCAGTGTTAAAATATGTCCTAAAGTTCAGCTGAACCTAAACTGAAGCCTCAGCGTCCTGAGTCACACACATCACGTTGATCTCTTCCAACGTTACGGCCTTTTTTAGTATCAAATTCCTTCTTTGTGTTTCCCCTGGACAGCGTTTCCTCGTAGAGCTGCACCAACAGAAAGAGGAGATCTGGTACTTAGAATTGTATTTAAATGTCCGACTGTAGTGCGTTTCTTTTGCATTTTGTCTCGTTTTGCTCTCGATGTTTTGTGTAAAGCGCTCTGAATAGCCTGTTGCTGAAATATGCCGATAAATAATGTCTTACATTATTATGTCATTGTGTGACTTTAGTGTTTTAAACAAACACAGTTACACAAACAGACGGAGGCAGCAGTAGAGCAGCAGCCGTTCTGAGAGGTAGAATCAGTGTTTCTGTGAAAGGAGTCTGGTGTGTTTGAAGAGAGCAGCGATCACAGCTTCGCTCCTCCTTATAAACACACACACCTCTGGACACTAGCTGACACACCCAGACTGGTTCAAGTGGAGCTACGCATGGGACTGTGTGTGTGTGTGTGTTCTTTATACTTTTTCGGCCTCCTCGCTGCAGCGCTCCGCCCGGGTTGTGAATTTGCGGACTTCCTCCTGAGACTTGGCCGGGTCGGCCTTGGCGTGCGTTTCTCTGGTAACCGCCGTCCACTCCTCCTTCCTGGTCTGATGGTAGCTCTTCTTACTGGCCTCCACCTTCACACACACACACACACACACACACACACACTTTGATATTCTCCGAATACATTCACCTCATTATCGTTCTTAAAAATGCAAAACCGCCGCCGCAGTGTAACATCGGCGTGTCGACACAGACAATAAAGTGACGAATACATAAACCCATAACTCCGGCTCCACCGACGTGCCGCTCACCTCTTTCAGTTTGCGGACCCAGGGTTTCTGTGCTTTGCGGAAGCCGTCGTCCGAGTCCTTGGTCTCCTTGAAGCCTCCCATCATCTGCTTGTGGAAGGCGTCCTGCCAGTTGCGCAGCTTCTCGCTGTCCTCGCCCGCCAGCCGCTCACGCAGCTCCAGATGCAGCTCGCTGAGCCGATCGGCCGCCTGCATAAAGGCGTGCCACGCTTTCTCCAGCGTCCCGTACTGAGGACCTGAAGGGACACGAGAGGCGAGAGGAGACACATTAACGGACAGATCAAATCGTCCCAGCTGGTTGATTTGTTTGCGTATGTTTTTGGGCCAAAGTCGAGATCGTAACTCACAGATTTATTTTGATCCAGGTTTGGTATCAAGAGTTTTTCAGCCAATGCTTTAAAATACACTTCCTGTAAATCAATTAAGCTGTGAACTGAGTGAATGATGTTTACACAAGGTAATCATTCGGTAGTCTTCTGCCATATTTCAAGATACAATTAGCTCTGAAACATTTGTATGATCAAACCATAGACTGTGTATAAGAAGTGGACGTAGTCATCGTCACTCATTTGGTTTGTGGACCGCCGTTTTGAAGCCTTGAGTCCAGTGTTTTGGCCCGTATTGCAACCGGTGAACAGGAAGTGACCATATTTGGACTGAGGAGGAGTGATGTAGGGACGCTGTATACGTCTCTGGTAGAGACCTGTCAATCACACTAAGCCCCGCCCCTAAAGCATCCCCTGCTTTATGGTCTGTGTGACTCTAAATGGACCATAATGTACTAAATGAACATCATGCTGTATTGAAGAAGACTTGAAACTAGAGATTGAGACCATAAACTCATGTTTACAATGTTTACTGAGGTAATAAATCAAGAGAGAAGTAGAGTCATTTTCTCATAGACTTCTATACAACCAGAGGAGTCGCCCCCTGGTGGACACTAGAGAGAATGCAGCTTTAACACATGAAGCATCGGCTTCACTTTTCAGAACCGGAGGTTGCCGCCTCGTTCCAACACAACAGGTCTTTTTCTGTTGGTTGCTGGCTGAGCATTACTTTGCATTGCAGCCGGACCAATCAGCGTCCTGTGAGGAGCTACTGGCGTGGTTTAGGTGTGTGTGTGTGTGTGTGTGTGTGTGTGGTGACACGGAGAGGCGACTGTTCGTTCTAATGGCGGCTCCTGAAGAGGTTAGCGTAGATGCTGCAATAGCATCAGTTATATCTTCATTGAAAGAAGAGCACGGAAAAGACGTGTTCGCTCTTCTCCCGACTCGCTTCAGTAGGAGTTTGATTGACAGATGGTTCATCCTGCTATATATTTATTCCTTCCTTTTTTAATGATGGCTTCTCAGATGGAACAAACCACCTGGTGTCCTTTCTGTGGAGCTTCATAAAAATGAAGAGTGTTTTCTATTTGTTTACTTTTCTTCAGTGTTTTGAAAAATATGATATGGATGTGAGTGAAGCAGGTAAGAATCTTTACCCACAAATTAAATGTAATTATTGTGACATACTGCACTGTAAAAAGGTAAAATACTGGCAGCTGTGGTTGCCAGTACTTCAATGTGAAAAATTAACAATGTATAAAGCATCACGGTATGGTGGTTTCTTTGCAACCGTAGATTTCACAGTTGAGAACTGTTTTTTGACAGTGACAAACAGTTTTTGTTGTTTTTTACAAATTTTGAATGAAAAAAATACAGGGCTGGCTCTTAAATGTATAATAAGTTATATTTCCGTTGCCAGCACAATGGTCCGTATATTTAACAGTAACCAAATGTATTTTTCTTAAATTATAAATGCAAAAATGATGGTATTGATTGTTGTTCATATTACAGTGTATTTCTGTAATCAGTACAATGTTTAGTACAATTAACAATGACTAAATGTATTTTTTTCCAAGAAATAAATGCAGAAATTATTGTTTGGGCTGATACACATTTACGGTGTTTCACTGTCATAGAAACTGAATTTAACCTGTTTTAGAATTAACGATCTCTTACTGTAGTGATTTGCAGACATTTGTTACAGTGTGGTTGGAGTTCTCACCGGGCTTGTGTTTGTAAAGGTTTACCCTAAAACATGAATGTGTCTGAGGAGAAAGAGCACGGCGTCTCTGCCTCTGAGCAACATGACAGCCGGACTAGAGACAGGAGGTGAGATGCACTTTTCTCTCTGTTTATGACTGTTTGTCTTCTCAGGGCTGTAAAATGTAACTTGTACTCTCTATGTTGTGTTGAAGCCCAGTGAAGCAGGAGAGACCAGAGTCATATGGACCCAGCTGTTTGTCCATGAAGAGTGGCCGGTCTATTAGTGAACCTCCAGAATTCAAGAATGGAGGGCCGATTGTTGAGCCAAGGTAAGAATTTAAAGTTTGTTATCGCAGTTGACCTGTATTATAGCTGATTTAAAGTGAGCACAGAGAAACTTTCTGCTTCTGCAGATTCATGTGAACAGCCTCTTAGTGTTAAACTGTGCTCATTTATCATTCTGCACAGTGAAGCTTTTTGTAAATTTTGGTCTATTTTGTTTCCATAACTCGTCTTCTTTCAGACTAGTGGAAAGAAAACATCCATAATACACATTCAGTTAATTTTACCACATTCACCTGTAGTCCTAAATTTGACTGTATTAAATTCAAATCTGACTTTATCCAATGTTCACTTTTCTGTTCTGGAAATTAGCAAATTAGCACAAATTTGATGAGATAAATCCTCATTTGTACATTATAACATACATTTTCAGACAGCTTTAATACAAACAAATCTACTGGGGAAGCTTCATGGTGATCCATCTATTAGTTCAAATGTTTTAATAACTTATAATAAGCACTTCATCCTGCTGGTAACAACATACCTAATTGTTAAGTAGGCAGTGTGCAGTACATACAGTACGAGGATGTAACATGAAGTACGATTTCGAACACAACACCTGCATTCCTACCTGAGGTGACTTCAACAAAGCCGTATTATTTTAGTCGTCAGTTACTGGAAGGTACCTGCTGTCGGTCAACATTCTTCAGAAAAAACGAACGTTCATTTCCTCCAACAATTCAAAGTACGGGTTAATCGTCTTTTGCAAAGGTTGAGTGGGGGGAGATAATGGATGGATTTGTCAGGTGGACTGAAGATTGCAGACTTTAAAAAATTGAAATCAAATGTTTTTCACTCAAGACATCCACAAATACACAGCAGAATACAACACATCTGTGTGTGTGTGTGTGTGTGTGTGTGTGTGTGTGTGTGTGTGTGTGTGTGTGTGTGTGTGTGTGTGTGTGTGTGTGTGTGTGTGTGTGTGTGTGTGTGTGTGTGTGTGTGTGTGTGTATGTGTGTGCGTGTGCGTGTGTATGTGTGTGAAATGACCTCATGTTTTCTGGGTCTGCAGACCTCACCGGAAGAGGTCAGAGGTTCTCAGTGAACGGCCTGACCTGAAGCACCATCAAAACCTGGTCTCTGTTTTCATGGTATGGAAAAGCACAAAAGCACTTTTTACTTTTACTTTTCAAACATTGAACCTTTGTGTTCGGAAATTGTACGCTCTGATTTTATATGAACATTTCTCTGTTTCTGTCGGATTTAAATACACACTTTCAACATTTTCAAGATCAACTAAAGAAGACTGAACTTCTTTTGTTCGTCTTTCTTTAGCACTGTCACTCAAAGGCATCCTCTGCCTGGAAAGCACCATGCAATCCAACCTGTTAAATCACATCGTGACAATCAGATACTGGTCACAAATTGGCTGAGCTGCAAGTTGATTATGTGCTAATGTGATACGGTTCATAGCGGTTGTGAAAAGCAGGTGTCACATGATGTGGCAGCTGTATTCATTCTCTATCAGCTGATAAACAACAGTAGGTATTTGGGCTGCAGTCAGTGCAGCAGTTGCAATAATAAAAAACATTTATATTTATTTAATAATATTTTTTGCTCACTTGGGCCTGAGGAACAAGCTTTGAGAAGGTGATGATGGTGAACTTGTTCGCAAACATTTGCTTTTTTACGGAGCATCATGATCTTTCATTTTTGAGTTGAGTTTATTTCCACCTGGTGAATGTAAGTTCAATCATCACTCTCTTTTAGCTCTGTTTTTGGTCTCAACCTATCTTATACAGCTGCCTCCTACAGCCAGAAGACAAAGCTATAATAGCAGTGAAAGTGAACTAAAGCAGTTCATTTGTGTTGTAAAACCAAAACAATGAAATGAAGGACACTGTGAAAGTTCTGCATGGTACCAAAGAAATCCAGGGCTGAATTTAGATTTGCATTAATTGACCCTTTGCTAAATCCCGCCCCTAAAACAAATACTGGCCAATCATAGCGTAGCATCGTCCAGCTCTGACAACTATCCGTCTCTGCTCCATTAACTCTCATCAATGGTTTCAGATGTTCTTCATGTTCAGGCTGGTTTGGTGGATTTGGAGCTCTTCGTGGTTAAACGTTGTGTAATAGTGATACTCGTTACCTGGAGAGGTTGGGAGGAGATACACGTTTATAAAACGTTACGTTTCTACGTAAAAACCTGTGGAGCTAACATAGTATGGTAGCACATCAATAACTAGCATTAGCACTTCTAAGCTTATTTTCTGTGATCAGTGTAGCATTACAGCAGGCTAACTAGAGAGCTATCCGCTTTAGCTAGCTAGCAGGCTAGCTTGTTAATTCCAACATGCTTTAATGCTATATTGATGGTCTTCATGTTATAGTTTTTAGATGAGTCGGCTATCAGCAGAGCCAGGTGGATATGATGTTTATTTCCATCATTGTGAGAACATTTTAAATGGTACTTTTTACTCTTTCAGCTTCTTGAAGAAAACATTGTGACTTTTGTCAAGGACGAGCTCAAGAAGTTCAAGAAAGTTCTGGGTCCAGAAGAGGGGCTGAAAGAAGATGATGACGTTATGGGTGGTGAAGATGACGAGCAAAGAAACAGCAACAGACATGCAGTTCTGAAACTCGCACTGAACTTCCTGAGGAACATGAAGCAGAAGCAGCTGGCTGACTCTCTGCAGAGCAGTAAGATGCTTTTATAGAATTACATACCGCTTCTGGAAATATGTACTTTTTCTATTAGATCTATTGAACTCCAGATCTGAACCAACATTAGCCTAATGTCTGAATAATTTGTTCAAAATGTGAGGTTGGTGAGTAGTTTTCACTATGCATAATTATTGCAGATTAAGGTAATTTGTGTGTTGAGAAATGTATGCATTCGTCAAAAGGTGTAATTTTACATATTTACTGCAACATCCATTGACCATCTTTCCTGTTACTTCCTCAGAAACTCATGCTGCGATTTGCCAACGTAAACTAAAGTCTAAACTGAAGAACAAGTTTCAGTGTTTGTTTGAAGGAATTGCCAAAGCAGGAAACCCAACACTTCTAAATCAGATCTACACCGAACTCTACATCACAGAGGGAGGGAGTGGAGAGGTCAACGATCAACATGAGCTCAGACAGATAGAAGCAGCATCCCGAAAAACGGCAGGTTCAGAAAGAACAATCGGATGTGGGGATATATTTAAACCTTTACCCGGAAGAGATGAACCAGTCAGAACTCTGGTGACAAAGGGAGTGGCCGGCATTGGGAAAACAGTCCTAACGCAGAAGTACATCCTGGACTGGGCTGAAGACAAAGACAACAACAGTATACAGTTCATCTTTCCATTCTCTTTCCGAGAGCTAAACCTGCTGAAAGCAAAAGAATACAGTTTGGTGGAACTTCTTCATCAACTCTTTACTGAAACCAAAGAAGCAGGAATCTGCAGATTTGAAAAGTTCCAGGTTCTGTTCATCTTTGACGGTCTGGACGAGTGTCGACCTCCTCTGGACTTCCACAGCAACAAGATCCTAACTGACGTTACAGAGTCAACTTCAGTCGAAGTGCTGCTGACAAACCTCATTAGAGGTAAACTGCTTCCCTCTGCTCGCCTCTGGATAACCACAAGACCTGCAGCAGCCAATCAGATCCCTCCTGAATGCATTGATATGGTGACAGAGGTGAGAGGGTTCAGTGACCCACAGAAGGAGGAGTACTTCAGAAAGAGATTCAGAGACAATGAGCACGGCGGCAGAATCATCTCCCACATCGAGGAGTCACGAAGCCTCCACATCATGTGCCACATCCCGGTCTTCTGCTGGATCACTGCTACAGTCCTGGACCATGTGTTGAGAATCAGAGAGAGAGCGGAGCTGCCCAAGACCCTGACTGAGATGTACATCCACTTCCTGGTGGTTCAGACCAAACAAGGGAATGCAAAGTATCACAGCAGTGTGTCGACAGATCCAGTCTGGAACACAGAGACCAAGAAGACCATTCTCACTCTGGGAAAACTGGCTTTTGAGCAGCTAGAGAAAGGAAACCTCATCTTTTATGAAGCCGACCTGAAAGAGTGTGGCGTTGACATGGAAGCTGCCTGCATCCACTCTGGACTATTCTCAGAGATCTTCAAAGAGGAGCATGGGCTGAGCCAGGACAAGGTATTCTGCTTTGTCCATCTGAGCGTTCAGGAGTTTCTGGCTGCACTTTATGTCTTCGTGACGTTCATCAACACCGGCATCGATCTCCTGAGAAGAAGAAGCCGGTTCTCCTCAGTACAGCTTGTGCCATTACAACTCGATATCAAATTCAAACACCTCTACCAGATTGCAGTGGACAAGGCTTTCGAGAGTCCAAATGGACACTTGGACTTGTTTGTCCGCTTCCTCCTGGGCCTTTCACAGGAGACCAATCAGACTCTCCTACGAGGCCTGCTGAAAACCACAGGAAGTAAACAAGAAGTCAAAGAGATCTTAGTGCAGTATATCAAAAAGAAGATCAAGGCCAATCCGTCTCCAGAGAAGAGCATCAACCTGTTCCACTGTCTGAATGAGCTGGATGACCATTCTTTAGTGGATGAGATCCAACAGTACCTGAGATCAGGACGTCTCCTTGGAAACAAACTCTCTCCCTCTCAGTGGTCAGCGCTCGTCTTCATCTTACTGTCATCACAAAAGGATCTAGACGTGTTTGATCTGAGGAAATTCTCAGCTTCAGAGGAAGGTTTTCTGAGGCTTCTGCCAGTGGTCAAAGCATCCAAAACAGCTCGGTAGGTGTTCATATACATGAAAGCATAAAATGTGTTGAAAATGCTCATTTCTGTGGCAGAGTTCAAACTACTTTTTCTTCTTCAGGCTGAGAGGCTGTAACCTCTCACGGGAAAGCTGTGAAGCTCTGGCCACAGTTTTCATCACCAAGAAATCTAGTCTGAGAGAGCTGGACCTGAGTAACAATGACCTGCAGGATTTAGGTGTAAAGATGCTGTCAGCTGGACTCAGGAGTCCGCACTGTAGACTGGAGATTCTCAGGTCAGTCTTTGTTAAATAGTTTATCATTTGAATGGATTAATAACCATTCAGATTCACGTTATTTTTGAAGATTACTGATCTCTTGGGGAGGCTCATGGTGCTAAATCCAAAAATATTACAAAAAGTTTCTGACCAGCTGACCCTTTGCTGAGTCCCGTCCTCAAATGCAGACTGGCCGACCATAGCGTAGCATCGTCCAGCAACTATCCGTCTCTGCTCCACAGACTCTCATCAATGGTTTAAGATGTTCTTCATGTTCAGGCTGGTTTAGTGGATTTGGAGCTCGTCATAGTTAAACGTTGTGTAGTAGTGATAATTGTTACCTGCAGAGGTTAGAAGGAGATATTCACGTTTATGAAACGTTACGTTTCTACGTAAAAGCCTGTGGAGCTAACATTAGCAGAGTACATTAACACATCATTAACTAGCATTAGCGCTTCTATGCTACACTATCTACTGAAGGTATACTGAACGTTTACACACGCTGCTTTTGATTTTTATGTGAATAAAGACATACCCGGCTTTACAGGAATAGTATGGTTTCTTAATTTCATTGTCTTCTGTCTGGATCTCCAGGTGATGTGCTGGTTCACTTTTACACTCATCTGTAGCTTTAGCTTCTATCTTTATCTTTTTTACCTGTTTTCACTGCGGAATCATTTTGACATCCTGGAAATATCAATCAAAACCATATTTTAGACCCTTCTGTCTTGCTTCTCTCTGAAATTGCCTTTTCTGGTTTTACAAAAATATGATATTTATTCTGGGGTTGCAGTTAGTGACAGTGTGGGCTCCACGGTAACGTAGCTCTAACTGCTCGGTGGAGTGGCGGGGCCTAATCAAGGGTCAGTTGAGCTGAGCACAGTTTGACAGAAAGTCATACATTTTGTTAAAATGAGGGTAAGAGGAAGCATGAAATTTCCAAGCAGATTGTTGCAGGGTCGGAATTAATAATTAATGAAGGTGTGAATCTATTATGAAGCTTTTGATGTGTTTACAGGCTTTCGGAGTGTCAGGTCACAGAGATAGGCTGCACTTTTCTGGCTTCAGCTCTCATGTCCAACCCCTCCCATCTGAGAGAGCTGGACCTGAGCTTCAACCATCCTGGAGACTCAGGATTGACGCTGCTGCGTGCTGGACTGGTTGACCCCCGCTGGAAACTGGAAACTCTCAAGTAGCATAGATTATATACTTGTGCAAATACATTATGGTTGTTGTATATATGTGCATGTGTTAGAGTGCTTTCACACCTAAACTGCTTGGTAAGTACGGTTCATTTGGACTGTCAATTAAACCAAGATGCGGCACAAGTAGCCGAACCGAGGCCGCCTAAAAAGGTGGATCTCGATCCGCTTCTTAGCTGAATCTGCTGAGTTTGTGGTGAGAAAACCAACAAACCAACAACAAGACTTTATGATAGCAGATATGTGATTTTAGCACGATTTCAAAAGCTTAACAACAAATAAATTATTCGCACTATGCGTTCGCACCAGTCATCTTGGAGCATGTAAAGGGGCTTTTGTACAGTTCTACCTGTTAGTCACTATTCATTTATAACATGCAGTTTATTTTCACTCTAAGGATATTGATAATGCTTATATCTATTTTTTGTGAGCTATTTGTGACACCAAAGAACATAAATATACAAATCAGAAGCATTAAAGTGCTGCATAAACTTCCGCCAGTCACCAGAATTTGATTTCCCGTTGTGGGTCCTGATGACGCAAGATGAAAATTGCCATAACTGTCCGATCCACGAGTTACCTGTCAACTTCATGTTTTTTCCCTTGGTCCAAACCAAATGAACCCAACTACAGGTGTGAAAGCAAACTTAGTGTCTGTTTTGATTCGTCTTTCTCTGCCATTCACAAGTCTCTACCTTTTCCCACAGGATTGATCATTGTGGAAAGTGTCGGCTGAACCCACCACCTCTTAGGTGTAAGTTAAACTTTTCTAGCGTCACTGATCTGGTTGACTAAAACCTCATGTGATAAAGATCACTTTCTTGCAGAGAATAAGATGAGGTTTAAATTGACCTCTAATGTGTGTACGGTAATTATAAAGCTACAACAAGAAGAATTAGCTTAGCATGAAGACTGGTTTCGTCCAAAGGTAATAAAGACGTTATATTTCTACCCATACTAATTAGAAGCGAATGACATATAATGTACATCTAACCAACGTCATTTTCAATCAACATGGAAGCTGCGTTGGTGATTTCAAAGGGCAGTCAACTTAACGCTGTGTTTTTGTGTCTTATGTCCTCCATCAGATTTCTGTGAGCTTTCACTGGACCCAACCACAGCAGACCGAAACCTCTCACTCTCCGACGACAACAGAGGAGTGATGGTGGTGAAAGAGAAGCAGCCGTATCCCAATCATCCGGAGAGATTTGACAGCTGGAGACAGCTGCTGTGTAGAGAAGGTCTGACTGGGCGTTGTTACTGGGAGGTCCAGTGGAGAGGAAGGGTTCATATCGGAGTGACATACAGAGGAATCAACAGGAGAGGAGACGGTGATGACTGCTGTATCGGATGGAACGATCAGTCCTGGAGTCTGTTCTGCTCGGCTCAGGGTTACACGGCCTGGCACGATAACAAACCAGAAGACATAGCTACTGGCCCGCCGTCTGACTCCAACAGAGTAGCAGTGTATCTGGACTGGCCTGCCGGCACCGTGTCCTTCTACTGTCTCCCCTCCGTTGTCTCTTCGATCAAACAGATCCACCTCCACACCTTCCGCTGCACTTTCACTGGAGCCCTCTACCCTGCGTTTGGGTTTGGACGAATGGACCTCGGCACTGACTCGAGATTGTCACCATGCTCAGTTTATCTGTCACAGATTGAAGACTAAATGTGTCTTCCTGTGAAGAACAGTGGTTCCCAAACTGGGGGGCCTTAAGACAGACTAAAGCCCTGATCAGACAGGAGTGCGTTTTAGCAGCCTAAAACTTTTTGTGATTGTTCTCAATGAGAGTGAAGCATTTTGCGTATTACTTCTGCGTAGCTGAGCGCCTCACGTTTTTCCGCTCTCTGCTCCTTGTATTTTTGCAAGAGAGCCCCTAACAACACCTCTAACGGAAAAAAATTAACCGGGTTTTTATTTTTATCATTGTGGCGATGATACCCGGAGCTAAATGACTTTACCCGCCGTGGTTACTGTAACCAATGATTCACAGCAATTGGAAATAACTATGTTTTCATTCGAGTATAATCACCTGAACCTAAGAATCGTTGTACTATATATATTATGAGCTACATAAGGAGCAGGTCCGTTGCCGCTACGTTTCTACAGTAGCCCAGAACGGACAAACCAAACACTGAATCAAGAGAAAAGCTTTCACGCTTTTACGTTACCGTAAGGTCACTTTAGTTCTCCAACGCGCTTTGAAAGGCAGGAGTGAGCAGAGGAGTATTCAGATTCCACTAAATCTTACTAACAGCTCCTTTAAAATGTCATTGTGGTAATTACCTAACAACAACAACAACAACAACAACAAAAGACGCAGCAAATTGCAAAAACATTCTGTCTGATCGGGCAACTAAAAGGCAGTGCGGTGCGCCTCAAATCTTTTAACTGCAAAACGCTCTCTGTCTGATTATCACCATGGGGTGCAAATAAAGGTGCACCTCATTAAAACGTCAAAATCACTGTATGCATGTATATATATATATATATATAGATATGTGTGTTATATGTATGTATATGGGTTTCCAGGGGCACAGTAGTTAGAAATTGTGACTGTAAGAACAAGTGATAGATCAAAGAAATGGGATACCAACAAAGAAGTCCGATACAACAGACCTGAGCACGTTAAAAGAACTAAAATCCGACTGTGTGAATCATCAAAATGCCACATCTGCAGGTGAAAACTGATGCACCAATAAGCTCAAGAGACATCTCAGTATCACTCTTTAGCAGAGCTACTGAACACTACACAGAAGCAGTTGTCTGCTGTCTGTTGGGAGTGATTGATGCAGGCCTCAGACCAATGTTTTTCTAAGCCATTGGAGCATAATCAATGGCTGATTTTAGAAATGGATTGATAAAAAAATGCAATGGGAATTTGTGAAAGGACGTCACAGAGTGTCTTGTTGTAACTGCGTAGTCAACTGCTCCGCCCTGAGGTTGGATTGGGTGAGACAGTCAGAAACAACAACAGCTGGAGTTGTGTGCCGGCTGCAGGTTTTATATTACGTTGCATTATCGACTAAAATAGTAGCGACACATAATCTGATGTCTTCATTTAACAACTTGCAACAAAGAACGCCTTGAAAGACGTCTGGCATGTGTGGGAGCAGGGTTTACGCTGGACCTTTCTTTCACATCATGTCTAACGAAATGTTCTTTTTCAACCCAGATCTGTTGGCGTTTAGCCTTTCAAAAACAATGTTTGCACTGTCGTCACAAAAATGTCATAAACTATGCTTCATTCTGAAAAAACCCACATTCGGTAAAATCTAAAATGTAATCTCATTTTATATAAAAGCATTGAATCATTTAACCTTACATCATACTTTTTATTCATTGTTTAATATCCGTATTTATCTGCACAGCATTATAATCTGAAACTGCTGACTGAGTGATTAATTATTTCTCCTTTTATTGATATTAGTTATACTGATACAAGAACTCTCAACTCTGTGAGGAAATGCTGACATGAGCACAAACAGTAACGGACGGATAGAAGGATTCATTTAAACTAACTATAGAAATGTGTTTATTTGCTACAACATGATTTAATGTCATGAATGTGTTGCTATTTCATTTGAAAAACTAACACGAATTAAAGATTCAACCAAACTGAAATATGTTGTTAGTGACGTTTAATTTGTACATTAAATTGAGTCTAACAAAGTGTGATAGTCTCAGTGTAGTTTAGTTTAAAACCATCCATCAGCTCTTTCCTACGCTCGGGGTTAATGATGTCCCAAACTAACATCATTATGAAATGTTATTGACTGATGTTCTCACTTCTAGCGTGGTGTATATACTATTGTATTGATCTAATGTATAATGATCAAGAGGGAGGAATGTAATGCTATTTTTACTTAGTATATGTTTCTACTTAGTATAGATATTTCTACATAGTATAGTATACGTAGTATAGTATATATACTTAGTTTACTCTGAACTCAGCTGAACTTCACTGTGTTAGCGTACAGGCCCAGATGTATCTTTCTTATTGTTGCAAAGAAGAGTTCCCTGTTGATAACAGAGATAACTGTAACTGTGTTGTACGGGAATGTTCCAGCCCCAAGGCCGTCGGGCCGCTTCTTCTGGTTGCTGGCCTTTTGTTTCTCATTGTTGTTTCCATCCGTCTGAGACCAAAATGTCTGCAACATCGGCCCCCACCGTCGCTCCTTCTGTATAAAGAAAGCGCGTTCACTCTACACCTGGTTCTTCCTCACTGAGACGTACGCACTCTGCTGTGATGACTGAACCTTCTCTGTGCAGAGAATAAATAAAAGACAACCTCTATAAAGGTAGGTAAAGTATTTACTTTATTTATTCATATAAAATAGTTATTATATTATATAATATTTGTATTATACATTATTATTATTATCTGACCTCAGCATCCCTACCCCTCGTTATCCTACTTCAGGGTGGACTCTTCAAATTTTATGAATTATTGTTAAATTCTAATGAAGTCTCTCCTGATTGAAATATGGATCAAGCTCCGAAAATGCACTTCCTACGATGCAACGACAAAGAATTGTTCTCGAGACCCTCTGTGTCCGGCAAACATCGACATCTTTCAAACGCCCTGCCCCTTATAATGCAGGTTTCCATTCATATTCTGAGCCAATAGTCACGCAAGTCATTTTCTCAAGTCAGGCCACTTTGTTAAACAGCTATTATTCTGCTTTCTTGTAATCTTTTGTAGATCCCATTGTGTATGGTGTTATTTCGTGTTTTTGTACGGCTGCTACCTGAGGCAGGCTTCCTGGTAGGACAAAGGTCAAATAAAATAAATGATTATAAAAGCTTAGAAAAGGCAGTTTTTCCCTGGTACTACCAGGTTATCTGTATATTACCCAGCTGTTGGCTGCTGAGCTTGTCAGTGTCGTACAGCTCCTCACGCTGTTCAGACTTATCTTTAAGAGGTGGAACTGTAGAAAAACGTATTCAAACCACTGACTGCACCTCACGTTATGGGGCAGCGAGTCATCCGTGTCCTCCACACAGAGCTACTGTTTCATTTTGCTTCTTTACAGTTTAAAAAGGTTTTGATCACTTTTGGTTCTTTAGTTTGTTGTAGTTTTGGTATCTTAGTTCAATTGTGTCCATTCGGATGTCTGAGAGGATGACGTATGTTTGAACGGTCTTTCATGCTTGAGGTTGCAGAAAGTCTTCTTTACAAACAGATATAGTTTGTTTAAAGGGTTTGTTTAGAAGACGGAGAAGTTGGTGGTTTTAGGTGCACCGTCCTCATAATGAATCATAACACACATTGATGTTACACCTGATCAGAAATACTCCACATGTGTATTTAACTGTGCGGTAACAAGGGTCGCATGGAGTCATTCATCATTTCATACACCCTCATTTAATGTGGCTGTTGGAACTTTGACGCAGTGTGACTGGAGGTGAGAGGCACATATGATTCCTGTCATTCATAAACACGTTGTGTTTTCAGTTACGCACGAGGCATGAATGACTAGTTTTAAAATTTCAAGTCACGCAAGTAAAAAATGGGAATCTAAGAAATTAAATAGTGCAAAGTTTAAATATCGGGATGATGTCTCAACACAATGTGGGTGGAATACATATAAAATGTATACAAATGTATATTCACAAGTTTGCTATTCTGCATGCCTCTGCCTCAGCCTTATCGAAATCATTACAATCTTACTCTTTGTTTTTAATTGGACTTCATAACCTTTCATGCAATGCGGCTACATTTGTGATATTTGACCAAGTAAAGTATTTTGATCACAGTTGTGATACATAAAGCATCCTGAATGGCAGCATCTCTTATGACTGATGATTGTGTTGAAATGAGTAATGAGTAAGCTTCAAACACACAATAACCGTAATGTCGTTACACTGTTACACAGCAGAATGAGATACATGTTGATGCTGTTAAAAGTATTTGGTTATTAGACTTAAAGCAATGTGAAATAGTGACGCTGCAGTTTGTTTCCCTACAGGACAAAATGAAGAAAGACTTTTCTCTGGAGAGGAGCGACAGTCGAGGAGTTTCTTTTGTAAGTTATGAACAAACACCAGCTCACTGCTGGCCTCTTCATGTGGCGTTCACTGCCTGAGATCTTTTCCTCTTCTACTGTTTCTCCTGCAGCCTGTGTTGATGCAAACTTGTTTGATCCACTTTTGGAGACTCTCTTTAGTTGGAATATTGACAAAAGGCGCTCTCTCTCTCTCTCTCGCTCTCTCTCTCTCTCTCTCTCTCTCTCTCTCTCTCTCTCTCTCTGTCTTTCTCTCTCTCTCTCTCTCTCTCTCTCTCTGTCTCTCTCTCTCTCTCTCTCTGTCTTTCTCTCTCTCTCTCTCTCTCTCTGTCTCTCTCTCTCTCTCTCTCTCTCTCTCTCTCTCTCTCTCTCTCTCTCTCTGTCTTTCTCTCTCTCTCTCTCTCTCTCTCTCTCTCTCTCTGTCTCTCTGTCTCTCTCTCTCTCTCTCTCTCTCTCTCTCTCTCTCTGTCTCTCTCTCTCTCTCTCTCTCTCTCTCTCTCTCTCTCTCTCTCTCTCTTTGTGTCTATGACTCTTCAGCAGGAAGATGTTTTCCGATGGAGAACTGGATCTGTGGCCTCCGTACCAGAACATACTGATTTGGACAGCAGAGTAGAATCCTACCCGACCCTGTTTGGAAAATACAGCCAGAGCCTTCAGACCCTCAAACCCTTCCGCCGGTCCTCATCTCAGTCAGTGTCATCGATGACATCATTTCTCTTGTTTTGATGCTCTTATATTCCACTTGATAAATACATGTAAGGTGACATGTTAGCAGACAGATACTGTACCAATGTCTCCATGTCCAGGTCCCACCCTATGGACAGTGCAGGTTTCCTGTCCTTTGCAACCTTTGCCTGGATGACCCCCATGATGTGGGCCTTCTTCAAGAATAAGCTGGATGTGAGCTCTCCCGAACTGTCTCCTTTGGATGTAGCCGACACCAGCGGAGAAAGGTTGGACACTCTTGTTGATTCATGCCCCCCCCCCCATGTCTCTACTGTCATTTGATGCAATGAAGTACAGGACAGTATATTTACAGATTTATAGATATTTAAGTATAGCTGCTGAAATTCTTATCTGGAAAATGACTCGTGAAATTGCGAGGAAGTTATGAATTAAGAGGTCATGTGTGTGTGTCACTGTTTTACTCGAGTAATAATTGAATAAGGCTCACATTGTGTGTTGTGCACAGACTCCACAGACTGTGGGAGGAAGAGGTGGCCAAGGTGGGCCTGCAGAAGGCCTCTCTGGTCCGAGTATTCCTTCGCTTTCAAAGAACCAGGCTGATTCTCTCCGTCACTGTTGGTGTCCTTGTCATGGTGACACTGTTTCTGGGCCCGGTAATTACATTAGAAGCTGCATATCAGTGCCAGTACCAGTGCTTCCTCTATTGGATACCAGATCCAGGAGCCTTTTCTGAGGTTGTCGCTAATGTCACATTCAATGTAAATGTGCACAAAGGTTTTATGACACAAATGTAAAGGTTGTTTAATATTGAATGCTCTTTTGTGTGTCACAAACGTCTCTGTCCTCTCAGGCTGTTCTGGTCTATGAGATACTGAACTATACTGCGGACCCAGAGAAGTCCACAGTATTCTACGGTGTTGGTCTGTCCTTCGCTTTGTTCGCCTCTGAGTTCTCCAAAGCCTTCCTGGTATCCTTGATGTGGACGTTGAACCTGCGCACTGCAGTCAGACTGAAGGGAGCCTTCTCTTCAGTGGCCTTTCAGAAAGTCATCTCTCTGCGGGTGCACAGCGACATCTCAATGGGAGAGGTAGGGTGCCTGCATTTCTCTAGGAAACCGATCTCACACACCAAAATCGCTTTGTCCATCGTCAGAGAGATCTTCTTACTCTTGGTGAACTGTACAAAGTAGTCTAAAGAAAATATATTTTCAATATACCTCGTGTCTGTTAGATTTGTGGAGTTTAACATGTAGACTGGGGTCAGTCCAAGTCTTCAGCAGCTGAAGTGAAGGCAGGAATTAAATGTTGATGGTGTGGTTATTTGTAATGTGGACATACATCAAGTGCACATCTAGTTGGAGTGACAGGGGACGACTGCATAATGCCTTTCTTCAATATATAGATTTATTTTATCAAACATTTTGGTCGACAGTTTTGCATTTTTAGGGTTCTAGCTCCGAAGGGATAACCCGTGAGCTGGAAACAGCAAGAAACAGAAACTTGGCCCAATAACTGGACACGATGTGCTTACAAGAAATCTGACTTCAATCGGCCAAAGGATGGCGCTGGAACGTGCCAACACACAAAAACACATTTTGGGAGATTCAGTCAGATTGAATTGAAATTTGACAAATTTGAAACTTCACCCACTACATTTATCTCCATTTGGATTTTTTAAAACATACATTTGTATCATCTTCTCCTTAAATGTAGATCTAATTGTTACCAAACTTTCTGTGGATCATTATTGGACCAAAGTAAACAAACAGATCAAAACCTTCTTGATATCTTATAATGTTTTCAAGATATTGACGAATGAACTTCAAGGGGGCCTGCCTCAGCATAATAATAGACCTAACTCAACAATCATCCTGCAGGGTATGTCTACAAGAGCAGCTGAAACACCCTGAAAGTTCCAGTCGAATCGACCACTAGGTGGCGCTTCTACTACAATAGATGAGCGTGGCACAACCCAAATTGGACAATAGATCAGAAACCGTTGATCCAATCAATACAAAACTCCTCGGACATGTTTCATGACGATGTTAGAGCACGTGTGTGAAACTACTTCAAAATCACTCAATAGGGGTCGGGACTAGTTCATGTGTTCATAGTTCATGTGCATGGGGCAAATCTGTCCATAAATCAATGACAGTTTGTCCAAACATCACCAAACTTGCTGCATATTTTTGATGTCAAATGTAACAAAAAGTATGACTGGTGGACTTTGAGTGTGTATTTCTGAAAGGCTGCTACGTGGTCATGAATGGTCTCACTTTGTCTTTAAACAAGATTAAACCAGTTGAATTGACTTTGCTCAACTTTGTTCAGCTAAATACTTTGTCCCCTGGAACCTGGAATGGCCCCTTGTGGCTATATGTGTTCTTGTTTCCTGCACAACTTTGTTTTTGATCCTGTTTTACAAGGCCGCACTTCTTTGTCATAAACATCCGGTGGAATTCATTTGTTCTCACCATTAGTTCAAGCAACTTGCCTTGGCAAAGCAATCTTGGCAAATGTATTTTACATCTCTCTCTCTCTCCTCTCTCCCATCCAGATGATTGGTGTTTTGACCAACGATGGCCACAAATTATTCGAGGCAGCATTGTCTGGCAGCTTCATGCTGTCCACCCCGGTGCTCTTTATTGTGTGTATTGTCTATGCCTGCTACATTCTGGGCTACACCGCACTGACTGGAGTCTGCACCTACCTCATCTTCATCCCAGTACAGGTCTGTATGTTAGAAACCGCACAAACAGTTATTAGATCTATTTTCATGAGCAGTGTAAAATTAATGGATTGAGATTTAATCGAGCCACATCACAATCAGAGCTAAAAGGAGGCACTGCAATAATCACAGGTTATAAACAAAAATGCATTTTAATTAGTTAGCAAATAATTAAAGCTTTCCAATTCATTCATTCTAACTAATTCAGCCATCAACGTGGAAAACACTAACATATCTGTATTTTCCTTTTTGCGGCATGTTTTCAATTGACACCGTTGTGTTTTTTTCCATCGATGATGATCCTCGGCTGTTAAAACTCAAAACCTACCGGCTGGCTCAGTCACCGTTCTCTGTCTGACTCGTGTTGAGACACCACAGCATCTCACTGTTAGGAGCTCAGTAACGAACACCCACAGAACACACCAGAGGATTTTCTTCAGTTCACGCAGATGCAGCAAACCGAGCTGTCCGGAGTCAACTCACTTCACAATAGCTTTGTACACACGTGGCCAAAAGTTTTGAGAGTGACTAAAATATGAATTTTCACAAAGTCTGCTGCCTCAGTTTTTATGATGGTAATTTGCATATACTCCAGAATGAGTGATCAGATGAATTGTTAGTAAGATTGCACCTAAATCAACCATTTATCAGATCATCAAGAACTTCAAGGACAAAGGTTCAAATGTTGTGAAGAAGGCTTCAGGGCACCCAACAAGTCCAGCAAGCGCCAGGACCGTCTCCTGAAGCTGATTCAGCTGCGGGATCGGGGCACCACCAGAGCAGAGCTTGCTCAGGAATGGCAGCAGGCAGATGTGAGTACATCTGCACGCACAGTGAGGCGAAGACTTTTGGAGGATGGCCTGGAGTCAGGAAGAGCAGCAAAGAAGCCACTTCTCTCCAGGAGAAACATCAGGGACAGACTGATGTTGTGCAGAAGGTACAGGGATTGGACTGCTGAGGGGTAAAGTAAATTTCTCTGATGAATCCCCTCTCCGATTGTTTGGGGGATTCAGAAAAAAGCTTGTCCGGAGAAGAAAAGGTGAGCGCTACAATCAGTCCTGTGTCATGCCAACAGTAAAGCATCCTGAGACCATTCATGTGTGGGTTGCTTCTCAGCCAAGGGAGTGGGCTCACTCACAATGTAGCCTCAGAACACAGAATAAAGAATGGTACCACAACATCCTTCGAGAGCAACTTATCGTCAACACTGCAAATATTGACTCTTTGCATAAACTTACTGTAATTGTCAATAAAAGCCTTTGACATTTATGAAATGCTTGTAATTATACTTCAGTAACCAAAGTAACATCGGACAAAAAGATCTAAAGACACTGAAGCAGAAAACTTTTGAATCAAATATATTTCAAGACACAAATACATTTTTCTCCCCAAACACAAAGATTAATATTGTTTTTTTCTGCTTTCAGTTTGGCTTGGCCAATCTCATGAACAAGTTCAGATGGAAAACCATGTTGATAACAGACAGCCGTGTTCGCACAATGAATGAGATTCTCAACAGTATCAAGCTCATCAAGATGTACGCCTGGGAAGACTCCTTTGAAGAGAAGATCACAGGTATGAAGTTCGACAGACTTCGTCGTCCAGTCAAACGTGGTTTTAATCTTTCTTGGTAGCAGGGGATGGACCCAAAGGCAGAGAGACACGGGGGACAGAGGGATGAATAACGGTGGCTTTAATTGTTACGAAAATGTTCAAAACTAAACTTGCAGAGCTGGGGAGTCAAAAAATGTGTCCAAGAAATCAAAACTACTAAACAGGGAACACAGCAGAGAAGAGCAGGGATCACCCCAGGAATCACTGCAGATCAGAACAGGGAGCAGAGCAGGGAGCACGACAGACCAACCGACGCTGAGACACTGTGGAGGTGCAGATGATTAGACACAGGAGGATCCAATCAGGGGCGGGACAGACAATCACACAGAACATACAAACGCAGGTAGTGAAGTGAACACAGGACACACGAGGCACGGACATTCTAAACAAAACAGGAAACCAACTAAACAGACATTTCTTGAATAACAAATATCATGTTTATCATTTATACAGTGGCTTTGTATGAACACAAACCCAATCTTGAAAGTCGGGTGTGCTACCTTCCATTGAGCAAAGCAGGAACCTAGGGTTGAGTTCCCATGTGCCCTTGCCTCCACCAGTCCATGCTCGTTTGGTGTCAGCTAATAGAAGTAGAGTAAAAAACCCTGAAACTGTTCTGTTGATGCCGTCTCTCTTATAGGCTTACGGAAAGATGAGAAGAAAGAACTGCGGAAGGTCAGTTACGTCCAGAACGCCAATACCAGCATCACCAGCATCATCCCCTCCTTTTCCATCATTCTCACCTTCCTCGTACACACTTCGTTGAGCTTGAAGCTCAACACAACCGATGTGAGTACTGCAGTAGTGCAGCACATGCAGCACAACAACCCTTGCCATCATGCCCACTGTGGGATTTACATGGTTGAGGTGTACTGAATAACAAAGTGTTATATAGTGTGAGCGTCATTCTTCTTCATGAACAGGCCTTCACCACCATCGCCATCTTCAACTCCTTGAGGTTCTGCTTGGATATTATGCCCATGTCTGCCAAGGTCCTGGCTGAGGCTGCTGTGTCACTAAAACGACTGAAGGTAAACTCTCTCTCTGTTGAGCTGTAATCGTGATCTTGTATGAAGTACATACTGCAGTGAAAGCCAACATGCAGCAGACCTGACTCACTAAAAAACACCGTTTTCCAAAAGTTGTTTTTACTATTAAGTTAACTGAATTAAATATTCAAAGCTCTGTTGAAGACACTATACGTCGCTGTCCCTTCACTTTACCTCATTGTCCTCCTCCACAGATACAGCAGAGTTGTGGAGGTCTGCAGTCTCAGAGCTGACCTGGATGTCCTCCCACATGGTGATCAAACTGAGGTGGTCTGCTGTACTCAAAACCCCCCGAGCTGAATGTTTGTTCTGCTTTTGAATGATTTCTTACAAGCTGAGTGGAACTTTTACTACTAACACCCTCCGATGTGGGGTTGGAAACCCCTAGCGGACATTAGCATTAAACGATAGATAAAGGTAAACATTAGTTGGAACAATCAATAATCAACTTCGCTTTTCTTTCTTTGAACTCTTTTAAAGCCCGTTTTAATCTTGTGTTTTCGTTAGTAACGACATCATTTTATTTTGAATATTTTGCATTGAAATATCAAAACAAAATACCTCAAACTCTGCCAACTATGTTATTTTTGACTGTCTCCTAGCAACTCATTCATGAAACTGACTGAACCCGAAAAATCATCTACTGTGTCATTTTACAACAAACAAAGTATTGCATGAGTCAGAACTAAATAATTGCAAGTTGAATACCAGTAAATTTATTCAGGCGGTTTGTTTGATTTGGGATCAGTTCCAAGTCTGACGGATGTTTCTGAGTTAATCTTAAGCTCTGATTAGTTTTATTTCTTCTATATTGTTGTAATTTAGTAAAAGGGAAGAGCAGATTGTGTGATGCACCTCACCATGCTGTCAGGGATCTTATCAGCTTTCTGCTGTTCTGTTGGCAGATCGGAGAGCGAGGGCTGAATCTGTCGGGGGGGCAGAAGCAGAGGATCAGTCTGGCCAGAGCTGTCTACTCCGATAAGGACATCTTCCTCCTTGACGATCCGCTAGCTGCTGTCGACGCCCATGTGGGGAAACACATCTTTGAGGAATGCATTAAGAAAGAGCTCCGGGGGAAATCCATCATACTGATTACACACCAGCTCCAGGTAGACACCGCTTCATTCTTCAGCAGATAGTGAATCCTAAATAGCTTAATATTAAGAATCACATTTCTCAATTAAATTCACATACTTGTTTAAAACACATCAAAAATGATTTGAAGATCCTATTGTGGTAAACCCCAAAGTACCAGAACATCGAGCACCAGTTGGTGGTTTCTGATTGCAGGCATCAGCTGTTTAGATGCCACGTGTCATACATGTGAACACGTGCTGTTTGGACTGCGTTCGGTAGAACTCGGGCCTCAGTGCTGAGATGGTTTGTTGACATGGTTGTCCTCACTTGTGTCTGTCAGTATCTGGAGTTCTGTGATGACATTATGCTTTTGGATGATGGCGAGGTGCAGGAGGCTGGGAACCACCAGGACCTGATGAAAGCCAATGCACGCTATGCTCAGCTCATCATCAACTCCCAGATGGAGCCCGAGGTAAAAAAATCAATCTACAGTACAAAACTCTAGTGTACTTATTTATGTGTCTCTCCTCCATGTTTTACCAGCTGCAAAACCCTTTCACCGGTTCTTTATGAGGTTTTTAGCTTAAAAACAATAAACCGATACACGTGAGCTGTAAACCAGATGTGTCAGAGGTTCATAGGAGGCAGAAACAAGTCTTCTACTTGGCCACGAGTTAACGATTCATCATTTACTTCAGGGTGGAAGTGAGTTGTCGTCAACTTGTCCAGACTCAGCAGCATCACTGCGTTTTTGCTTTGTCAGAATGAGGAGGAGGAAGTGTCTCCCCAAGAAGCTGCCCAGCTGAGGGACATTGAGCGGAGACAAAGCACCGGCGGTGGGCTAGTGAACCCAGGTACGCAAACCAGGAAAACATCTTTGTTTGTGTAATGAACTAAAATAGATTCACAATTCATCACATAATAATTTATATTTAACGAAAACAAGGCTGGAGATTATTAGAGTTTAGTACAAAGACACATTATTTATTAACAGAAGCAGTCAGGGGGCGTTCTAGAAAATCCTGCTTTACTTTTGACACAATTCTCTGTGAACTCGTCAACAAAAGAAAAGACAATGAACTTTGTAAAAGCTTTGTAAAACAATAGAAGACAGGGCAACACATCTACAATCCTGACTGTTAATATACTCTTATCAGTGTTTCATACGGGCGTGTGTGTGTCTACAGGTCTAGATGACAGATATTTCTTCTGTCATTTTATTGATATCTCCCTTCCACATCCGTGCTCTCTTTCAGCATTTGACATGTCGGATGAAAAGGACGATGGAATGACAACTAACCAAAGATGTGAGTCTGGAAAACGTATTCAATTATAGCTCTGATGTCGGTGAAGTTCAGATCTAATCCAGCAAGGATGTCAGACTCATTTGGTTCCATTTCAATGTGTTAAAGACAAAGGGTGTGTGCGTTAAGTGGCCAGAAGTGCTGGCTGGATGGTCGAGCAGCTTCTCTCTCAAGATCTCTTTCTTCATTTTTCACTTGTGAAGCACTTTGAATTACCTTGTTGTTGAAATGTGCTATACAAATAAACTTGCCTTGCCTCTTCCTCTTCAGCACCTGTCGATGACCAGCTGGTCAGTCAGGAGTCCACCACAGAAGGTGCCGTCTCCTGGAGAGTCTACCAGCAATACTGCAAGGCAGCTGGAGGTTTGAACACCGACAGCACACACACACACATGCATGCATTGGCATGATCGTATGCAATAATACACAATTCACACATGGACAACCTGGTTGATGATGTTTGATGTGACTGTGCTGCAGGCTACATAGTGAGCTTCCTCACCTTCCTCAACTTGGTCCTGATGATTGGAACCACAGCCTTCAGCAACTGGTGGCTCAGCATCTGGCTGGGGCAGGGTGACGGGGTGAGAACCATATCTCTCTCTCTCTCTCGCTCTCTCTCTCGCTCTTTTCCTCTCTCTCTCTCTTCCTCTCTCCCTCTCCATCTCTCTCTCTCTCTTTCCTCCCTCTCCTCCTCTCTCTCTCTCTCTCTCCCTCTCTCTCTCTCTCTCTCTCTCATACACACACACACACCTACACTCACACAAACACATACAGCCCTGGTTGCATTTGAATGTGTTTTCAGTAAGTGTGTGACTTCCCACAGCTGGAAAGACTATTTAATGCTCCAATGGGCATGTTTTATAAGAAGTCTGAGGGATGTGAATAGCTCTCTTCAAAGAATCAGAATCAGAATCAGAACCGTTTATTGCCATGTATGTTGAGCATACAAGGAATTTGGCGTGATGGGAGGTGCAAACATTTAACAATCAACAACAATCAGTGCAAGTAGAAACATATTCAAATTTACAAGAGATATAAAGTAAAGTAAGATATAAAATAAATGAAATATAAAATAAAGATGAAATATAAAATAAAGTGAAATATAAAATAAAGTGCACAAACGAACAGATAACAGGACTATAAACAACGAACAGATGACAGGACTATAAACAAGTGAGATGTAAGTGTAGTGTAAAGTGTCGAGTGTAATAGAAGGGATGCAGGGGAGTGACCGGTAGGAATTTGTCCTGGGGTGACAGAGTCAGTGGGGAGTCAGTGGGGCTCTGTTAATGAGCCCGACTGCGGACGCGAAGAAGCTGTTCGTGTGGCGTGAGGTCTTGGTCCTGATGGACCTCAGCCTCCTACCAGATGGAAGGGGCACAAACAGTTTGTGTCCAGGGTGAGAGGGGTTGGCTACAATCTTCCTTGCTCGCTTCAGGGTCCTTGAAGCGAACAAGTCCTGGAGGGACGGCAGATTGCAGCCAATCACCCTCTCGGCAGAGCGGATGATGCGTTGCAGTCTGCCCTTGTCCTTGGCTGTGGCTGCAGCGTACCAGACTGTGATGGAAGAGCAGAGGATGGACTCAATGATGGCTGTGTAGAGAGTGTCTGTTTAACCTTTTCCAAACCGACAAACCAACAGCCACACACCCTTTTCACATGGTCGGTCAGATGTGCACAGATGTTGGTATTGCTGCATGTGCACTGCAAATTCTTTTACTTCACATAACTTCGCTGTATTTACGGCTGAACCAAACTGGTTTTGTCTACACTGGCAGCGATAGAGGAGGTGTGCTGTAGAGAACAGATAGAACTTAACTGCATAACTGTATAACTGTAGTACGTTGTGTTGATGAATTGTCTCTCTGGACCTGGTTTGTAACATGATATATTTTCTATTTTTTTAAGTCATCCAATAACACAACCTCAAACCAAGGAGACATCTCACAAAACCCACACCTGCACTTCTACCAAAGTATTTATGGCCTGCTGGTGGTGGTCATGGTGACACTTGCCGTCACCAAATGCTTCTTCTACACTTGGGTGACTTTGAATGCGGCCACCAAACTCCACGACACCATGTTCAAGAAGGTACTGATGGATGGCCATACCATCAAACACAACCATGTTTACTGAATTGAAGATACGATCTGTTAGGATTTTTCCATATAGTTTACTGTTACGACTGATGGAACCGCAGAGAAAGACACAGGACTCAAATGCACGTCAGGTAATCAGACAAAACACACAGGGGCAGGAAGTGAAGCATCTGAAACGAGAGGAGAGGTGAGTAACACAAAATAAAACAAGAAATAATGAAATGTCAAAACAAAGGAAAACATAACCAACGGACAAAGTATTACAGACAGAAGGGAGGGACCAGGAGAAAAAGTCACAAATATAAATCCGTCTACGTCTTCAAAGACAGATTTATATTTCATAGCCATGGTCGGAGCCACGGATTCTTTCCCCGACTTCAAAACCTCAGTGAGATCAATTAGTGAGACGGACTAGACTAAGATATTCAACTGAGCAGCCCCTCTGGCCCCGCCCTCTCTCTGCTACGGGGGGATGGAGAGGAGGGATGGGAGGTAACAAGGGGCATGCTTTATGTTCATATAATGAACAAGTACAATGCCTTTATGTTTTCCTTCCTCAGATCTTCTCCAGTCCCATGAGTTTCTTTGACACGACGCCAACAGGACGCATTCTCAACCGCTTCTCCAAAGATCAAGAGGAGGTGGACGCGGTGCTTCCCCTCACCATAGACCCTTTCTTGCAGTTTGCTCTGCTGTTCACCTTCACCGTTATCACCATCTCGGCAGTCTTTCCCCCGATACTGGCAGCTGTGGTGTTCATTGGAGCGTTGTTCACCCTCATTCTCTTGTGAGTTGATACCAGTTTAAACATGAAATAAACGCCTTGTATGGCTACCTGCTGATCACACGTTGAGTTCATTTTATGACATTTATTTAGATGCAGATTTTCATTTAAATGGTTGCACGTCTTAAAAGCAGGTACAGTACAAGAGTTCTTTAAAGCTTTACTAAATATATCAGTTGTGATTGATCTGCAGTATCTTCCAGAGGAGTATCCGTCAGATGAAGAGGAATGAGAACATCAGTCGTTCTCCCTGCATCTCTCTCACCACCTCCACCCTGCAGGGCCTCAGCACCATCCACGCCTACAACATCAGAGACAGACACATCGAACTGTAAGATAGCAAAGTTCCTCCACATGACTCTCCACTGCGTCGCTCCTCATATTGTTGTTTGCAGCGTTGTCTGGGTGACAATTTGGACACAATTTAAAATGGCAGAAAATTGATCTTGATGCAATATTTCTTGTTTTTGACGCACATTTTTTAAATCATAGTGTACTATAATTCCCATAGTTCTAATACATTAGAGAGTTAGAGTAACGCATTGTAATAGCTGCTATAATGCATAATAACCTGATTTTAAGTTACACTAAGAGGTCATTGTTTGCTTTCAGTAAAGTGAAAAAATATGATTAAATCTATGACAGAACAACAAACAAAACGTTGGGACTTTGTCACTTACAGCTCCAAAGTTTAGGGCCAAAACGCAAAGTTTGTTGTTATAGTGCCACCAACATTTGACACCGCATTCCCTTGGGTCCCCAGCAATACACAAGTAGATCAAATGAACAGTTCTCGAGATAAGCAAAGCACACTCACTCATAGAGTTTCCTGCAAAGTCAGAGTCTCTGAACCTGGTCTGCCTTTTAAATGCTGTGTTACGGATCATTGGGGTGAGGCGGTACAGTATGTTCACAAACCTGCATGTCCTTTATCACGTTGTAGGTTCAAGTCACTGAGTGACATCAACTCCAACCACTATTTATTGTTTCTCTCCGGAACACGTTGGCTCTCCTTCTGCCTGGACTCCATGGCGCTGACCATGACGTTGTTGGTGTCTCTGTTCGTAGTGCTCAGCAGCAATGACGTCATCAGTCCGTCTTTGAAAGGCTTGGCCTTGTGCAGCACCATACAGGTGAATTTGGAACAGAACATGAATGAACCTTTGGTTTCTTTTTGTAAAGATACGTTGAAAGCAACTGCAACGTGTGTGTTTAAAGATGTTGATGTGTTGTCCAGCTGACTGGCCTGCTTCAGTATGCAGTGAGGCTGGCGACGGAGGTGGAGGCTAGATTCAACTCGGTGGAGCGGCTGCAGGAATACATCACGGTCAGACTCTAAACTTCTCTGCCTCTTTATAAAGCTAATCATTTCTCTTCTATAAAGTACATTTTTCTCTGACGCACCTCCTTTCCTCTCCTTCACAGTAGTTGTTGTTTATTGTGTACAGGGTTGTACGTCTGAGGCCCCCGGGCCAATAAAGGAGGCCCGAGTCCCAGAGGATTGGCCGAAGAGCGGAACCATCACCTTCCAGGACTATAAGATGAGGTACCGAGAAAACACACCCATTGTCCTGAACGGACTCGATTTCTTCATCCGAGCTGGAGAGAAGCTGGGCATTGTGGGAAGGACAGGCTCTGGTAAGACCTTGACTCCAGCAGCTTTTACTCATAACTTTTTTTTTTTACATGCAGGTTGATTTTAGTGTAAATGTCAAGATGACTCAGACATATTGACATGATTGATTGATTGAGGGAAACTATCACTAATTATCAGAGTTGAATCTTGAACCTAAATACGCACACAATTTTATCTATTTCAACAAAACCTATCGTCGATATTGATCATAATGTAGCTTCTACAATGCACATGTAGAAAGTCCAGTGTTACAAGAGCACCTTTGGATTTAAATGTGTAAATGAAAGAACTGACTTGGATTAGAGTGTTAACTTGTAGAGGCATGGTAGGGAACCCTGCCTCTGTACACCATTAGAGTTACTGTTGTGCTTTGTTTCTGCAGGGAAGTCCTCTCTAGGCGTGGCTCTGTTCAGGCTGGTGGAGCCGGCATCAGGGACCATCCTGATAGATGGTGTGGAGGCTGAAATCTTCCCCACCGAGAGAAGGCCGGAGAGCACGCTCCACTGTTTTACAGTAGAGTTGCTTCTTAATAAATCTACCATAAACTGGTTAACAATTAAAAAGTATTTAATCCTACCGAAGCTAATACAATTACAGAATGAAGTACACTACTAACAGAATATATAATAATATGATCCGCGCGGAAAAGCTATTCATTCGCGACTCAGCCTGGAAACACAGATGTTTCCAGGCTCAGAGCCGAGGAGAAAGAGCGTGAATTCCTTTCCAGCACTTCCCCTTACAGTTTGAAATCCCCTCCCTTTTGTCCATCTTAATTCCTATTGGCTAATTTCGGTTGCCTCCTCCTGGCGTCAGGCTTCCGAAAACCCTCGCGCGGGCACAACCTGCAAATGTCTGTCTGGAAGTCTGACTTTCCCTTGGCTATTCTTCACAGTTTAATACATTCAATGACTGTCTTTTATGGCTTAACACTTCTATGATAAACATTCTATATAAAGATAAGGATTTGCAACTTTTGGCAAAAACTTCACAAGTTTCACAAACCGATATAAAGGTGCTACTAAGATACACTTCTAACTACAAATCACTTCTACAATTATGAATCTTCTAATTATGTATTCCAAAACACTTCTAATTATGATTTCTTAATTATGAATCATTAAACACTTCTATTATGATTTCTTAAAACATTTCTAAACCCAAATTTCCTACAATGGCGTGGACATTACGGCCATTGGTCTGCAGGATCTGCGCAGCAAATTGTCTATCATCCCCCAGGATCCTGTGCTATTCATTGGAACAGTCAGGTAACCTAAGCTAACGCCTAACTCCATGTAGCTTTATGTTTCCACACGGGTACACACTGCTCTCACTGTGGTGGGTTAGTCACTGGCTGCATGTCCTTCCCTCCAGGTACAACCTAGACCCCTTCAATAACTTCAATGATGAGGAGATCTGGGCGGCGCTGGAGAAGACCTACATGAAGGACTCGGTATGTTGGCTGGACAATATGAAGCACATTCACAGCTTCATTAGAGCGTGTGCTCAGTCATCTTGAATTGAAATGTTATCTGACCAGATAGTAGCTGTCTTAGTGGTGCATTGGTGTTATTGAACCCTTATTTTCAAATATATTATGAACCGTAGCATTGGTGGAAGAAGTATTCAATCCTTTACTTCAGTAAAAGTAGCAATACCACGCTGTGAAAGTACTCCATCACAAGTAAAGTCACTGCATGTAAGATCTTACTTGAGTTAAAGTACTGAAGTATTATGAGCTTTGTGTACTTAATGTATCAAAGTAAAAGTACACAAAGTAGAAAAATGCACCCTGTGAGTGTTACGCAATGATATCATTAGATTATTATTGCCGATACATTAATGTGAAAGTAGCAATTTTATGTTTTAGTTGGTAGCTTTGACTATTCTACAAACCGTTGGGTTTTATATCCTGATTGTATCGTAGTCAGTATCAGTGTAGGTTACTCTTAGAGGTGAGGTAGCAGCAGACATGAAGGTGGTTCTATGAGGATTGTTTTGTTTCCTTAGATCTCCAGACTGGAGGGGAAACTACAGGCAACCGTGCTGGAGAACGGAGAGAACTTCTCTGTAGGAGAGAGACAACTCGTATGTATGGCGAGAGCACTACTACGCAACTCCAAGGTTTGTACATGAATTTATGTCTTCTGACTTCTTGTTATTTACACACTTGCCAGTTTTTCAGCTGCTCTACTGCCACATCTGTGGTGGTTCTGTTCTGATCAGCTGTCAGTGGGCTTTAACAGCTGCAGAGACTTCTGATGGAGTTTGTGTCTGCACACAGGATCACTGTACTAATACTAACTAAGACACGCAGTTACCATCACTGCCAGAGCAGCAGTGCTTCCTGCTGACATTTCCTGAGACATGGTGTCTCTTGAACACTGGAAAGACTTTATTAGGCTAAATGTTTTGGGGAAATTTAAAAATATGTAACTTATTAAACCTGACCAGTAATTATCAGCCTCACGTGACTGAATGAATTGAAAACAAAAGATGTAAAAGGTTCTTCTTGCTGACAGACAGACAGTCTCTCAGCTCTCTCTGACTTTAAGTGTTTCCATCATAAAGGTTATTGAGGGAAACAACAGATCATAAAAGGCAAATCTTTCTAAAAAATGAAGAAAGTTGTTTGTGGTCCTTTTGTTGTTCAGACCTACAATTAACATATATTTTAACCAGATGGTGAAAAAGTAACCAAATCAAATATACAACTTGAGTTTATTCTGTGATTTCACTCTGGTATGAAATCTCAGTAACGTTAAGAAATATCAGATCAGTCCGATCGGCTGAAGCGTCCAATCAAATAACTGATAAACAATAAGGGGGCGTGTCGTTCCGTGAAGGCTGCTCTTCCTCGCCCATGGCTCCTCAGATAACCATCTTCGCTCAGATAACAGAGCAGACAGAAGAGCTTTGGGACGGCCGTCAAGATGGCGGCGCAGAACAACAAGTGAGGAGTGAGGAAATGACAAATAAGAGACTGAAGATGTACCAATAGTCCTGTCTTCTCACTGTTGGTTGTCGTCTCGTCTTTCATTCCTTCCTTGTTGCATGGAGTTCTGTTTGTGTACCTGCCTAACAGACCACCTGCTTTATTTGGACTCTGAAAGCCATTTAAATACAGTCACTGAATTGTTCCTGCTGCCTCCTCATCTGGGACTGTGTTTGGGTCCTTCCCCTGCTCCCTGCATCTGCATGTGTTGCAAAACCAACCAAACTAACTGCCTGTGATATTGATATTATTCACAATTGCATCAATTAACCCACCACGACCAGTATTCCTCTCTTCGTCTGGACTAACTGTCCCTCCTGTTGTCCAACAGATCATTCTTTTGGATGAGGCAACAGCATCCATCGATGCAGAGACCGACGCCTTGATCCAGACCACCATCAGTGAAGCCTTCCAGGACTGCACCATGCTCACCATCGCCCATCGCATCAACACTGTGATGCACGCCGACCGTATTCTGGTCATGGACAACGGAGAGGTAACAGATTAAAGATAAGATAAAGATGACGTTTACGTGCTTCTAAACCTAGACTAACAGTCAGTGATTTGTCCGACAGGTGGCCGAGTTTGACCATCCAGATGTGCTGAAGCAAAGACCGGACTCTCTGTTCTCCTCACTCCTCGCTGCTGCCAACACTGTGAACACCTGAACCACACAGGCCCTGCTACACACTAAACACTGTAACATAATAATATTATAATATAATAAATATATTTTCACAAACATATCTTAATCAGTCCTGTCATATTGTAATCTTGATTAACAAAGTGGTAATCATGAAAATGTGTCAGCTTCAGTCACACTGTGTGCTGTTTGCTGACACATGTTTCTTCTTCCTGTCCAGAATGTGCATTTCAAAGGTGTTCAAACACATTAGCTTTGTATGTAATGATACTCATTACTGTGTCTACAGGCTACAGGGCGGCTTGTTTTGATCCGACACCAACGATCCTCTTCAGTGAAGCCATAAGGAAATATGGATTGAATAGCTGGTGGTGGCTAATGCTCTTATAGTTTTGCAAAGTCTGTGAATTTGTTTAAAGATCAGGTCATAGAGAGAGTTTGCCACAACAGGTCTTTTAAAAGAGAATTCCACACACACGGGCGTCATAATCTCAGCAGTGTGTTATGAGGAAGAGGGTTGTCTTCTCTGTGAAATGCTGTTAAGGACTTTCCCTTCATCTGCGGTTACTATGTTTTACTGGCGAGGCCCGTCCTCAGCCTGCTCTTACAATCCCTCCTATTCTCCATCCTCACGATATAAACGATGAGGATGCACAATATACAGATGAAGATGTATAATCTTTACACATGAACATTTAAAGGGATGCCTCACTTAAAATCATTTCACAGGTAAGCCTGTTTCTTGTTGTATAGAATGTTGAAGATTCTGTGAAAATGGCATTTTGTGTTGAATTAGGAGAAACCACTTGTAACATTAGTTGTGTTGAGCTATTTAAATTGTCCTTGTTTGAGTTGTTTATTGAAAACAGCTGAAAGTTTTTAAATTTTGCCAATGAACCTAATTTGCAATGTGGGTTAAATACCTTTGAGTGCAACTGTATGCACACACGAACTATAAGGTTGCCCAAAAGAGCTACATGAAACTAAGTCAACTGTAGAACTGTTGTGAGCTTGTGATTGTGCAACTCTTTGCCCTTTGTGTTCGTGTTCTCCTGAAGATACGCCTTCTCCTCCAGCAACGGGCAGCCAACCATCGTCTCGAAGAGCGACCCAGACCTTGAGTTTGGACGCGCCACAGAGATGAGCGACAACGACATCGCTCGCGTCAACAACCTTTACAAATGCAGTGAGTTGAAAATGAACACGATACTGTAAAACAAGGTGAACACAACTACTGATCGGGTTTCTAAAGAGCAAAGTAGGGTCGAAATATTATAAATCAGATGTGAATTTAATTGTTTTGTTTTTTCCTCAATCTGAAGTTTAATGACGGCTTCCAGATACTTCACCCCTCAGACTGTCAGGGTTACAACCGGAGACCCAGATCTGATGGACTGAGTATAGAGTGCTGCAGGAACGAGTCCTAAAACAGGAAATGAGTCAGCATTTGTTCACTTCCTGTTGTTTATCATCAATGTTTGTCTGACACAGAGATTATTTCCTGCAATAATCCAAAATAAAAAATCTTATTTGACTTTTTGTCGAGAGAACTGCTGACTTTACTCAACCCTTATTGTAATTTCATTTAAAACATTTGCTCACCTCTTTATTGGTTTTTAAAATGAACAACCTTTATGATTTGGTTTTGGTTTCATCGAGTGGGCTCACAAAGAGCTGAAGATGTGATGATCGTTAATAATGACAAACAAATAAAAAATAATCAATTTACCAAAGAAACTGATAAAAACAGAAGTTCTGAATAAGTCAAAAGTTAGAATGTGATGGCTGACACGGAAAGTTGTTTTTCATATCTTAAAACAAAGAATGGCTTCTTCTGATTGCAGGAAATTAAGCACCGACATCACCAGCTATGAGTGGTGGAAGACACATTTCACCTTTTACTCTAGTAAAGGTTGCAACACACTAATGTAAAAATACTCCATTACAAGTAAAAGTCCTGTAATCATAATTAATTGAAGTAAAAATACAGTGTGCATAATGTGTCCTCGAAATCTGAAATAAGACATTTTAGAAAATGATTGTGTGTTTAGATGAGCAGCAGAGAATTCAATCTGTAACTACCTCAAAACTGTGAATGGAATGGTACAAATATACTTTGTCACAGATATTGGAAATTGAGTGCAAACACAAGCAGGAAGGATCCAATAGCAATCATTGAGTTCAAATCAATATTCTGAATGGCCTGGCAATAATAATTAATAATATTAAACAGATGTGATTTTGTATTTCCACCAAAAAGAGGCAGTGGCCCTCCATCGGTTTAACGGGACATACATGAGAGTTTTAGACCGAGACTCTTCACGGACTCGCAGAATAAATCTAATCGCAGGTTAAAGCCACGTTTCAGTAGCTGTTTGGCTTAAAACGGCACATTGATAGAAAGAACAGCTTTGGTCAAAATTAGGAGTTATTTACATTTATTTTTATGGGGAAACTAGGTTGTCCCCACTCTTAATGCCACTACTGTAGATGCACATATGCATGTATATGAAAATGTTCCTCTTTTCATGCTGTATAGTTTGACTTTTTTTATTGTTTAGTCGACTTGTTGCATTAGCAGAATGAATATTTATCAGGATCAGAATCAGAAATTTAGTTTATTTCCAATGTATGTTGCACATACAAGGAATGTGTAATGGCGGCTGGTGCATAACATTAAACAATCAACAAGAAATAGAAACATATTAAAATGTACAATAGAGTATGAAAGAATATAAAATAAAGTGCACAACAAACAGATAACAGTACTATAAACAAGTATGATGAAGTGTAATGTAAAGTGTCAAGTGTTTAAATGAAGAAATAAATAAATATATATATATATACAGACATACAGTAGATATCCTGATGCACACTCCATACCAGTTGGTGGCGGTTATGCACCAATCATTGTTTGCCAACCGCCAATGGAAGGTTCCATGCATGTCACCTTTTCACAGTAAACTGTCCATGAAATGCACAGTCTTGTGTAAGCACTACGAGGAGGCCTGTTTGGCAGTTTTACTGGTAAGCGAGCTTTATTTTTTATTTGTATTTATGTTAATTAATTATTCAAGCTAACGTCAGAAAGTGTAGCTAGCAAAAAGCTAACCCTAGCTATGATACAGCAGATAAGCCAATCTATAATGCTGAAGCTAAAATCGCTCCTTTAAGACATGAATATGCATATTGGTATGTGATTAACTTAAGGTAATAACTCTATTGTTATCTGCACATTATAGTGTCACGTCTGTGATTACGGTATTGTATGATTTTGCTAGCTGAGTGACGTGAGAGGAAAGTTAGCTTAACGTTAGCTAGCTAACATAAACAGCAGCATCATTTGACAATATTAACGGTTAATTGTTTTTTCCGCACGCGCTGGTAAAGGCTGCTGTTAACCGTTTCTTGTGTGATGTCATGTTTTTAAATTTTAGCAGTTGGTGATAATCACCATGTTTGCCGTTGGTGATAAACTGCCCTTCTAATCTGACACAACAAGCAGGTTAGCACAAAGCTAACTGTCTAATATCACCGGTGGTTAGGTAAGTTATTTATTTAAGTGCTAACAACTTCAGCTAAGATAAAAATGAAAAACAAATTAATTAATGCATTGGGCTGTGGCTGCAAGATGACTTGTCCAGTTAGCGTAGCTAGCTAGCTAACTGGACAGTTGGTACGATTACAATATGATTGGTCGGTTAGCAGCTAGCTAACCAGTAGAAACTAATATTTAAAAAGTAGAAACCAGTAGAAACTAATATTTAAAAAAATAGAAACCAGTAGAAATGAATATAAAAACCAGTAGAAATAATATTAAAAAAACAATAGAAACCAGTAGAAATTAATATAAAAAACAATAGAAACCAGTAGAAATTAATATAAAAACCAGTAGAAATAATATAAAAAAACAATAGAAATCAGTAGAAATTAATATAAAAAAAGAAATCAGTAGAAACTAATATTAAAAAAAAATAGAAACCAGTAGAAATTAATACAAAAAAATTGAAACCAGTAGAAGCTAATATAAAAATAGAAACCAGTAGAAATTGATATAAGAAACCAGTAGAAATGAATCTAAAAAACAATAGAATAAAACAATATTGTTTACCTAAACAACTGCAATGTCAAAGATAAAATAAAATAATCCTTTATTAGTCCCGCTGTGGGGACATTTACAGGATTACAGCAGCATAGTGGTGTGTGTGTGTGTGTGTGTGTGTGTGTGTGTGTGTGTGTGTGTGTGTGTATATATATATATATATATATATATATATATATATATACACACACACACACACACACAGGAAAGTGCAAACAAGAGACATAGAATAAACCCCAAAATAAAATCAAGTATTATAAATAAGTAAGAAAACAGTAAAGAATATTAAATAAGTAAAAAATCCACAATAACTAAAATAGGTATTAATATAGTTATTATTAATACACATTTGACTACAGTGCTGTTTTTCTACTACTAAATAATAATGAGTAATATTCATAATTTGCATTAAATCCCGTAATTGATTCTGATGATTGGTCGGTTAGCAGCTAGCTAGCTAGCTATCAGAATCAGCTTTATTGAATTTGACTCCGGTTTTCACATTGCTCTCAACGTACATACATGGAATATACAAATAAACAAGAAAAATATAAAATCAAGGACATTAAAGACAACAAAGTAACTAAGCATAAACAAACAACTACTATGTACAATATAAATATACATCGAAGAATATATATGAACATAAAGAACAATGGACAATGGATTTGGGATATTGGTGTAGAATGGTGGTAATAGTGCAAATGGAGGTGCAGTATTTCTTCACTTGTTCGTGAGAGTATCATGAACAATCACAACTACAATATGATTGTAAACAACTGCAGTGTTGAGCCTGTAGCCTCACCAGTGTGTCTGCAGAAAGTTGCTCACCTTCACTGTAAACTGGAGCAAAGCATTTAGCTGGATTACAAAATGTCAACGATAAACATGGTATTTGTTTATACAACAGGTATGATGGAAGAAGGTTATCTCATTTATATAGCACATACAAGCAGAGAGACATCCGGTGTATATGTGGAAATAAAGCAAGATTACAATTGGAAACGAGTTTAAACACAATCAAACACGGGTTGAACACACTTGAAAGCCCGAGAATAACGGTGGATTTTAAGGTGCATCTTAAAAGCATCAATAGACTCCACCTTTCTCCACGAACAGTGCACAGCCAGTTGGCCACATTGGGCGGATCCGATGGGTCTGGTGCTGTAAGGGCTGAGAGACTCTGAAGAATATGTAAGGGTGAGAACATGTAGGGATTTGTGTAAGGATGCAAGGATAGGAGTGAAGTGGTCACGTTTCTTGGACTTTGTTAGCGGGCAGCAGCGCTTTGACCCACACGTTACTCATCTTTACACCTGGCGTACCTCAACTTAAACCCAGAGGCAGTAAGGTTACCTACAGAGAACCCTTTCTAGATTGCAACTGGTGTCAAAAAGAAGCATGCCTTTAGTTTCCAGTTATGGATTCTTTGAAGCAGAGTTTGGACTTCTCTGACCTGTTATGCACGGGTCAACATGTGTGTAGTGTTTACAATACAGACTGGAGCGAGGCTAGTCTGTAAATGTATGGCTAAACTTCACAAACGACTAAACATCATGAAATAGAATGTAATCAGTGTGCATATAAAATATTGGTACAAGTAATAATACAACTTTAAATCGCACGATAAAGCATTAAAAAAAACCTTTATTCAACCAGGCTAGTTTTCACTGAGAGCAGTGCTCTATTATCGGGCAGATTTAGATATTATTTTCTGTTTTGATATATATTAGGTCATATTTACATAGATTACCTCATCTGTGTTATTAGCACATAAGTCCATAATGTTTGTTTCTTCATCTTGATTCACGATATTATCCAGTGAAGAAGTGTTGAATGGATCAAGGTCTGTGCCAATTTTGCAAACTGGAAACTATTAATAACCTCAAACTGAAGATTATTGTGTTTTTCCCCAACATTTTAAATAGCGTTGAGAAAAGACAGCCTTTGCGAACACAAATTGCTGTTCACAAGCTTGATATTAACAATTTGTCTGATGTTTTCAGGACTGATGGCTCCAGAGTGACATGCCATGGCTCTGATGATCCCCCCGGTGAAGCTCAAATGGCTGGAGCACCTGAACAGCTCGTGGATCACGGAGGACAGCGAGTCGATCGCCACACGGGAGGGAGTGTCGGTGCTGTACTCGAAGCTGCTGGTCAACAAAGAGGCCGTGCTGCTGCCCCAGCAGGTGCTGTGTCTGAAAGGGCCCCAGCTCCCGGACTTTGAGCGTGAATCCCTCTCCAGCGATGAGCAGGAGCACTACCTGGACGCGCTACTCAGCAGCCAGTTGGCCTTGGCCAAGATGGTCTGCTCCGACTCTCCCTTCGCTGCAGCCCTGCGCAAACGTGTGCTGGTGCTCCAGCGCATCTTCTACGCACTTTCCAACAAGTACCACGACAAAGGAAAGGTCAAGCAGCAGCAGCACTCTCCAGAGAACAACTCGGGCTCGGCCGATCTGCACTCTGTCAGCGAGCGGCCGCGCTCCAGCACGGACGCCCTCATCGAGATGGGCGTCCGCACGGGCCTCAGCCTTCTTTTTGCTCTGCTGCGCCAGAGCTGGATGATGCCTCCTCCACCCAGCCCCAGCGGAGGTGCCGGAGGCAACATAAACTTGTGTAACGATGTCATTCACACGGCCATCGACGTGGTCAGCTCCCTGCCGCCCCTCTCTCTGGCCAACGAGAGCAAGATCCCGCCAATGGGCCTGGACTGCCTGGCCCAGGTCACCACTTTCCTGAAGGGGGTAACCATGCCAAACTCTGGGGCGGACATTTTAGGGCGGCGGCTTGCCTCCGAGCTGCTGCTGGGGCTGGCCTCCCAGAGGGGCTCCCTGCGCTACCTGCTGGAGTGGATCGAGATGGCCTTGGCTGCATCAGCCCTGGTCAGTGCTATGGAGGAGAATAAGGTGCTACAGAACCAAGAAGGGCTCATCGGATATGATTGTTTCATGAACATCCTCATGCAGATGAGGCGCTCTTTGGTAAGTAAACATCAACACTGCTGGCAGATTGGAAGTGTGGTTTAATAACTCAAACCAGAACTGTTATAACTTCTGCTTAAACAAGGACTCAGTAGCCTCGGCAGCTTTACTTTGCTCATCCAACCACGTCTTTCTTGTCTCTATGGAAAACACTATAAACTAACAATAATTCATCCATCTGTATGCTTTATAGTGCAGCTATTATGATCTTAAGGGGTGATAACTGAAAACACTACTGACATTCTGCACCAACCAAATACAAACATGCTGGTAAATAAACAATGATGATGTCATAGGCTTTCAAACGAGTTATTTACGTTTTTTTCAAAGTTTTCGGGGTTGTCTAAAATGTATCACATGGTTTTTGGATTCCTATCAGATTTAAAGGTGCATAGGTTGTTTAACGTTTCCTTTTGGTGGTCTGTGACAAAGGCCCCCTGTTGAGTGTGATGATTGTAATTGTTTTGAAGTCATTATGGTCTGAACATTTATATATTTAAATGCGTTTCTTCTGTCTCAGGGCTCCTCAGCAGATCGCAGCCAGTGGAGAGAACCCACACGGACCACTGATGGCTTGTGCTCATTGTATGAGGCAGCACTCTGTCTCTTAGAAGAAGTAAGACATTTTAGAAGTATTCTACGTATCATTATACTCTAAATAATACACCTCAACATGCTTATTTAAAGGAGTGGATAGCCTTCACTTCGATCCATACGAGTAACTCCTGTAAGTTACTAGTCAAAAATATGTTGGAAGGAAAAGGGAGGAGATGTCATTTTAAGAAACTCGTCAGACACAAATGATTATTCAAAGATGTCCGGAGCGGTTCTTAACTCGCGTCCTTTTCTTCCAGGTATGTCGAATGGCGTCGGACTACTCTCGCACCTGCGTCAGCCCAGACAGCATCCAGACCGGCGAGACGCCCATGGTGTCTGAGACCTGTGAGGTCTACGTGTGGGGCAGTAACAGCAGCCACCAGCTGGTGGAGGGAACGCAGGAGAAGATCCTGCAGCCCAAGCTGGCCACGAGCTTCGCCGACGCACAGACCGTAAGAGAACAACAGTTCACAAGTCTTCTGTAGAGCTGTGTGTCTGCACATGTTTAGAGAGGCAGCATCTGAAGCTTTCTGACACTGTGGTGGCTAGATTTTAAATTTAGCACATTTTAAAGTTAAACGCACCAATCTGGTTCCCTTTAGAGCAGAATTAAGAAGAACTTTGTGCTCTTGTAAACAATTTCACTTCTGCAATTTACTTGTTGTAGCATGGGATGGAATGTAACTTTGTACACGTTTTGAGGTACTTGTACTTAAGTATTTCCATTTTATGTAACTTTATACTTCTACTCCACTACATCTCAGAGGGAAATATTATACTTTTAATTTCATAACATTTATTAGACAGTATTAGTCACTAGTTTGGCTATTTTGCAGATTCATGTTCTTAACACAAAATATAAATAACCTTATGAACTATGAACTATTATTAAGTAGTATATTATGAAGTATATAAAGTAGTTCAAATGAGCTTCACCAGCTGCAACATTAAAGTGATGAACACATTAATGCATCAATAATTATAATCCAATGATGCATATAGTATTTGAGTGCATATTGAGTGTACTTTTACTTCTGGTACTTAAAGTGTATTTTGATGCTAATACTTTTACTTCAGGAACATTTTTAATGCAGGACGTTTAGTATTTTTACACTGCGTGCCAGTAAACATTTCTACCATAAACACATTGGTGGTATAAATATTAACCGTGATGACGCGGCACAAAGTCACAAAGCATGACCGAGGTAATTAATGTAAAAATGACCTCGGTTCAAAATTAAATTAGCTATGTTTTGTCAAATGGGTTAAGTTTTAAGGGGGAAATATTGTTTTTCTTCAGAGCATGAATTTTACTGATCAGCATGATCACAAAAAGAGCATTTCATAAACACGTGTGACATCATGCATTAACAGCACTGGTTCTCCCTTCAGCGGAACTACAGCTGTGTATCAAAACAATGTGACATGCTGTGTTAGACGGATCGATGGTATGAGACAATTATCTTACCCACATAACCTTTGTTCATCTGTTTATAATGTCAGGGGCCTCTCTGCAAGATGAAGTTGCACAAAATCATTTTTCCTAATGTGCTGCTGAATTTGCAGGAAATTAAATCAAATAATCATCAGAAACTAGCTCAGCCTGGTCTCTTGAAAACTGCCTTTTTCAATTGCATTTCCCAGATGACCTACTTAATTTAAGATACGTAACAAACATTTGTTTTAAGCCAAAGCAAGATCTTTTACTAAAGTATTTTTTTTCAGTAGTTTTTGTTTTGTTTTGTGTCAGGTTGAAATTCACAACGTTAAAAATGTGTTTAAAACTGTAAATACGTTTCCCTCAAAAACATAATTGAGAAAGCAGTTCAGTTGTATGGGAACATCATTTCTTGGAGACCGGGTGTTGTATCCAGGCGGCAACCTCCAGGTCTATAAAGAGCCTTAAAGCTGCATTCTCTCTAGTGTCCACCAGGGGGCGACTCCTCTGGTTGTATAGAAGTCTATGAGAAAATGACTCTACTTCTCTCTTGATTTATTACCTCAGTAAACATTGTAAACATGAGTTTATGGTCTCAATCTCTAGTTTCAAGTCTTCTTCAATACAGCATGATGTTCATTTAGTACATTATGGTCCATTTAGAGTCAGACAGACCATAAAGCAGGGGATGCTTTAGGGCGGGGCTACACGGTGATTGACAGGTCTCTACCAGAGACGTATATGTTGCGTCTACGTCCAAATCATTCTTGCCAACAAGGTTAAATTAGTTTTAATATTTTAGTTAGTTAATGGAAATACTATTGTCAACAAAAGTGTTTGATCATAGCTTCTGTTGATGAAAACCAGTGTACTCCGTGTATTATTATAAAGCAGGGGCTGCTTTAGGGGCGGGGCTACACAGTGATTGACAGGTCTCTACCAGAGACGTATACGGCGTCTCTACGTCACTCCTCCTCAGTCCAGATATGGTCACTTCCTGTTCACTGGTTGCAAAATAACCCACTCAGATTTCGATGGCCAAAATTCTGAAAAACCGTAGTCCACCAACCAATGAGACAACTACGCCCTTCACAGCTGTAGTTTAGCGCCACAGGATTTTACCACAGCGCTGGTCACTCACTCACTCACTCACTCACTCTCTCTCTCTGCAGATTGAGGCGGGCCAGTACTGCACTTTTGTGATCTCGTCCGATGGCTCCGTCCGGGCCTGCGGTAAAGGCAGCTACGGCCGTCTGGGCCTCGGAGACTCCAGCAACCAGTGGACGCTCAAGAAGCTCACCTTTGAGCCCCACCGCGCCATCAAGAAGGTGTCGTCGTCCAAGGGCTCCGACGGCCACACGCTGGCCTTCACCACGGAGGGCGAGGTGTTCAGCTGGGGCGACGGTGACTACGGCAAACTGGGTCACGGGAACAGCTCAACACAGAAATACCCCAAACTGATCCAGGGGCCACTCCAGGGGAAGGTAGGGCTATTCTATTCACATGGTGCACATTATTTCATCTTTTAAATCCAGTAACCGATGATTAAGTCTGATGTGTGTCTGTTGTTCTGTGTCAGGTGGTGGTGTGTGTGTCTGCCGGCTACAGACACAGTGCTGCAGTCAGTGAGGATGGAGAGCTGTACACGTGGGGTGAAGGAGATTTTGGAAGATTAGGTAAGTTGCTGAACTCATTTAGGATCTCTTTTAATGTACGGCTGTTACTTTTAAGTAGTTCCCAGTACAACCGGGGGGATTGTCAACGCTCTTAGATTCTCTTCTTACTCTTCTCACTCATGGTTATAACTTTGTAACACTTTGTAACTTATTTTATTGTCTCGCTTTTTCTGCTTTGTCTGTCAAAGCACTTTGTAAACTCTGTTTCTGAAGTTGCTATATAAATAAAGTTATTATTATTATTAATAACCCCTCAAGCTAACTCTCGTTAACACGGTAAAACACCATGACGCACAACAATTTGTGACTCATAAATTTGTTTAACTAATAACTGGCCATTTACAAAGTTCCACTACTGCACGGCATTCTGGGTAACGCTGTAGCTGACAGCTAGTAGCATGTCTGTTGACAGATGGGAGCGGCTCCGTCGCTACCGCACAGAAAAGAGAGATGTGGTCCGTTTATAGATGCAAATATCTTAAAATATTTTATTTAGAAAAAGAAAGCTGTTGGTTTTCTAACTGATTTATTTATAAGTTATTTTATTTACTATTTTGCAGTTTGCACGATAATAATTGTTTACGTTCTGATTTCTTTATATTTGGAATGATTTTGTAATAATAATAATAATTATTATTATTATTATTATTATTAGTAATTAAAGCCTTCAGTATATACATGATGACATTAAATGTTTTAGTTTAGTTTAGTATTCTATGTACTCCTGACTGCAGAATGAGCCACCATGAACACATGAACCTGTAAAGGCCCAGTCATGACAGGAAGAAGTGCTGTGAACTAATACTCGAGAGAACAACCTCGTTCTGCTCTGTGTGCCGGATGCTCCGCGTGGACTTTTTTTAACCCTCCACTCAGACGAGCTAAATAAAACTCCACATTTGTAATTTCCGTGCGTAAGCAGTCTGACGTTTTCTTTCATTGTTTGGGGGGATGCAGGTCACGGTGACAGCAACAGCCGAAACATTCCTACCCTGGTTAAAGACATCAGTAACGTGGGAGAGGTGTCGTGTGGCAGCTCTCATACCATCGCTCTGTCCAAGGATGGACGCACCGTGTGGTCCTTCGGAGGAGGAGACAACGGTGAGGAAACCCTTCACCAAGACTTTGTTGTTAAACGTCATCAGTGATCTTGTAAATTGAATTTAAATTGGAGCCTTCACATAATTCTTGCAGTTTTGTCTTGTATTTCTTCAAATTGTACTACAGTGTGAGTACATGCTCTCATACAAGTGAAACCACGTGTTGTCCCGCAGGAAAACTCGGTCACGGTGATACCAATCGAGTCTACAAGCCAAAAGTAGTGGAAGCCCTGCAGGGAATGTTCATCAGGAAAGTGTGTGCAGGAAGCCAGTCGTCTCTCGCCTTAACCTCCACCGGACAGGTATGACAGCAGTCCTAAAGGGTTAACCAAGACGGGACAAAAGCCCGGTTTGTTGAGGAATAAATGAAGGCTCTTTGTCCCAAAGAGGGAATTTCATACTGCTGTTTATGCATTTCTGCTGACAGCCGGTTGGACGTTGACAGTGATGACTTGTTACGTAACGGAGCTCTTCTTTCTCAGGCTTTGTCTCAAAGATACAGTCTCACTGTTTTTACTCCTGGAGACCAAAATTAAATGATTTGCGATGTGAGCAGCGGAAGAACTCCTCTGCTGATGTTGATTGGTGCCACTTGTTCTTTAGGTGTACGCGTGGGGCTGCGGTGCTTGTCTGGGATGTGGTTCCTCTGAGGCCACAGCTCTCAGACCCAAACTGATCGAGGAGCTGGCTACCACCAGGGTGGTGGACATCTCTATCGGGGACAGTCACTGCCTGGCCCTGTCGCATGGTTTGTCTTTTGCTCTTCTCTTTCGGGAGCTTTTTGTCACAGTTTCTCTCTGTAGTCTTGATTTTCTCTGTAATATAAAAGTCCTGCAGCTCTATAGAAACAGAACAATCATGACTAGAAGTAGAGAGAACTAGAACATGTCTTTTGTGCAGAAGTTTCACGGATTTTTGTTGTCACATGATTGTTGGTCTCAGATGAATCAATCATGACTTCATAGTTTCACTGAGGAGCTCACAATTTAATGTTTTTTACAGAAAAAAGCAAAGCTTTATTTGTGGCGAGATTTTAAAGGAGACATGTAGAATAAAATGTTGTTGATGAAATTTCACAATTTTAAGCTTTGTTTCGGTTTCTTTTTCAGACGGAAGTGTTTGTCGCACATGATGTGTTCAAGGGCCGTCAGAAAGACGATAATGGTGTTTTTTTTTTTACAGCTGGCTGTGATAAACGGTGTAGTTTCTGCGATTGTTTAGAGGAAACATGCTTTTCAGTCCCGCTGGCGGGTTTTGGGGATTTAGAGGGTCGGTAACTCTGAGCAGCTGCTGCTGCATTAAAACACGTTAGCATGGTGTCGGGGATCAATGTGGCTGAACATGCTAAATCCACGGCCTCTTGTCAAGTCACAGTGTGATCATGATTTTATGTTTGTTAAACAAGTGACAGAGCTGTCGCAAGTAGCGTGATGTAATAGCAAAATACATAGACCCTGTTTGTTTAGGCTAATGCTTAACTGAAGCTAGACCGTATATTTCAGATCAGTGTAGTACAGATTCTATATCTAATCTTGTATTACTTCTCCAGACAATGAAGTGTACGCATGGGGCAACAACTCCATGGGCCAGTGTGGCCAGGGGAACTCCACGGAGCTGATCACCAAACCCAAGAAGGTGGTGGGTCTGGACGGAGTCGCTATTCAGCAGATCTCAGCCGGAACGTCCCACAGCCTGGCGTGGACCGCCCTGCCCAGAGACAGGTCAGCTCAACATCAGAGTAACTGCTGTAGCGACGGTAGCATTGAACATAAACATAGCCACACAGGGAGGGGAGGGGGGAGGGGGGTGGGGGGGGGGGGGGGGTTTGATAGGATTGCACAATAGAGGTCAAAGGTCAGTGACTGCACGTGAAATGGCAGCAGTTTCTTTTTCCTTCTGTGTGATGTTAATGTCATGTTGACTGTGTTACTGACGTAAAGTACAGAGTGTCTCAGTGAGTCTTAAGGAGGTTAGATCTTGATAAACATGCAGTTCTTTTAGATGAAAGTCACTCTGTCTCCTAATGTGTAAAAGTTATAAATATAATAAGAGATGATATAGTCAAAACATTATAAACACCATGTCAACGGTACATCAGTGTTATGAAAAAAAAATCTGATAATCTTTTAAAGTAAAGTGTTAAATGTTCGAGAAAAACCAAATTAACAAGAAAAAAATGTAATATTCTCTGAGATTGAGCTCTCAAATTAGTGAGAAAAAAAATCTGAATGTTTGACTTTGCAATGTTGGATTAAACTTCATCACACCACAGTGGAGTACCACACATGTACTGATCCAATGTTTATGATAATATTGTGATTCCTTTTGATAAATCTGATGAGGTCATTACCGGAGGAACAATACGCAGCGTCTGTGGTGTGATGATGTCGATTCAACCTTCAAAGTAAAGTGATGAGATTTCTTGACAAAAAAAAAACAGGAAACCACATTGCCAACTCTCACATGTGTCACATTTATTTTGATATGCAGTGTTCACAGGAAGTGCATTCTTTAGATAGATCGGTAGAAAACTAACATTCATTAGAAAACAGGAGTAAGGCAGAACTTTGTTGAAGTGGTTTTGAGGCACGGCATCGATTCTACACATAAAGTTCAGTTAACGTTTCATCACGACGAGCACGACTAACCCGACGTTATTCCTGCTGGTTTAAATCAGTGGAGAAATGCTTCAAGCTTCATCAGTTTAGTGGACAAAGTGTTTGAATGACAACAACAGCATGTCCCTCCAGAGCTTTGATGTTTGACATTCATTCCACTGGAGCACCTATGAAGCACTAGAGCTCTTCATATTCATATTAATATTAATATATGAATACTTACTCCCTGTGGCTCTGTAGGCAGGTGGTGGCTTGGCACAGGCCCTACTGTGTCGACCTGGAGGAAAGCACCTTCTCCCACTTGCGCTCCTTCCTCGAGCGCTACTGCGACGGCATCAACAGTGAAGTCCCTCCTCTTCCGTTCCCCTCATCCAGGTAAACACACACGGCCACCATCACTGCACTGACCGGTGTGGAGAAAACACAGAGAAATAACCGTGTATAATTAAGCACCTCCTCTCCAGGAAAGAGGGTTGTTATTATCAGATTCACGGTTAATTACTAACATCTCTATTTAAAATGACAAATCTGCTCTTTTGATTCACAGAGTATGATTGTAAAGGAAAACATATTGATAGAAGAATTACATGTTCACACAAAGGCTGTGATATGTGTAAATAATTAACAAATGATTTAACTATAGCACGTTTATTTTTTTTTTGTCTTTGAGCTTTTTGGGCGTTAACTTTAGTAACAATGGTCTGAAATGACATAAAGTTGCATCGTTAAGTAAAAAAACTAAGGACACCTTAATTACCCTCCAGTAGCATGAGAAGCTTGATATTGGGCTCTATGTGGTACCAGAGACGTCGGATGATTGTTTGTGACAAGTTCAAAATATATATATATATATTAGTTTACTGGATTGTTTTAAGTCTCTCGTCTCTTTTTTATCTTGTTTTTAACTTTTTTGTTTTTTTAAGTCTGTGATTTTTACGTGTGAAACTTTCACACCGTCATCTTGGCAATAAGATTCAATAGTCGTGGCTAAAATTAAATACATTTAAAAAAATGTATTTGCAGGGAGCATCATAACTTCCTCAAGCTGTGCCTTCGGCTTTTGTCCAATCATCTGGCTCTGGCTGGGGGCGTGGCCACCAGTATCTTAGGTCGGCAGGCCAGACCCCTGACGAAACTGCTCTTCAGACTGATGGACTCCTCAGTGCCTGACGAGATTCAGGAGGTAAGAAGATGCAGGGGGGGGGGGGATTATCAGCATAGTAAAGACCAAGATAGATAGTAGAAATAATAAAACAGAGACACTTTGTGAACAAACACAACATATTTAGGATGAAGTTCTCACTTAAAGAAACACGGAGCTGCAGCAGCATCTCTGTCACCTTTTCCATGCCTGTAATTAAAGCTGTTTTATTCTATTTTATCTGAATCGTCACTCCTCAGCTGTTCTCTTGTGTATGTAATCATTGAGATTAGCTCAGTGGACATTAAAGAGACAGTAGTGATGTTTAGAAGTGTGTTTGTATGAGGTTCTTCTCCAGAGTCACAGTTCTACTACAGTAGTTTATAGAAACACACAAATCAATGTTCTGCTGAGGACGTATTCCAGACTCCTAACAGAATCTATTGCAGTTTAAGTGAACGCTATATTTAGAATGTCTTCCCCTCTTTACCTTGCTGTCAAATTGCTGACACAAATGAACCAACAGATAGAGGCAGTGATAGACCAGCCACTCCTGTGATCTGTGAGGTAGAACGACTGGAGTCTGGTGTCTTTAAAGAGAGCGTAGAACGGCTTCACTTCTCTGTTCCCTTGTTTATTTTGTGTGACTTTGGTGAATCCGAACCAGCCAAAGTCACAGAATAACACAAACTGATCTTAATTTATTTAAGTGTCTACACATACACTGATGATGGAAAAGTACTTCATGCAACCCTACTTCAAAACATCCAAACAGTACTTTCTTAACATGTCAACAAACTCTGGATCTGTTGCCCCACCTGAAGCTTTGTGTTGTGTGTGTGTTGTGTGTGTCTCCATCAGGCGGTGATCGAGACTCTGTCGGTGGGGGCGACCATGCTGCTGCCTCCGCTGAGAGAGAGGATGGAGCTCCTTCACTCCTTGCTGCCTCAGGGCCCTGACAAATGGGAGAGTCTCTCCAAAGGACAGGTACGCTATGCTTCCTGATACACACACCTGTCAGGATCCATGACTCTGGATGCATGTGTAGAGTTTTATTTTCTGAATTCCAGTGGAGACGTATATGCTTAAAACTGAGCACTTTTTTTATACATTAATCTCATTGTTAGACATTAAAAGCCGGTCACAGCCGCTGGTTTACATTAATGTACTTGAGGTTTGTGTAGATTAACAAATGGTTGGTTGATGGCTCACGTTGTGGTGTTGGTGGAGTAAAAGGCTGGTTTGGTTCCTCTAAGTGGTCAGCCGGTTAGCTTAGCGTGTTTCTGGCTAAGTTTAGCGGCTGTAGCCTGACGTTGATGTAGAGATATAAAAGTGATATCGATCGTATCAGTTAACTCTTGGCAAGAAAGCAAATTTAGTGTCTTTTACAAAATATCAAACCGTTCCTTTAAAAGTACAAATTTGCTGTTAATTTATGGAACATTTCTGCACATGCAAAAAATGTGCAGTTACCTCAATAATTAAAAACCTAGTGTTTCATGAAATATGACTAAAACAGAAGAGCTGTGATAACCGCCGCCGAGGCTAGCTTGTTGACTGCACATTGGACTATTTCCCCTCAGTATGAACCTCCATGTTTACCAGTTTAACACCGAGTGCTGTTTGTCGGCTTGTTTTTTCTGTCTAGGTCAGCAGTCTCATTTTAAACGTGTGTGTTTTTGTGCCACAGAGGATGCAGCTCGACATAATCCTGACCAGCCTCCAGGACCACACCCACGTGGCCTCGCTCCTGGGCTACAGCTCTCCGGCCGATGGGCCCGAGGGGCTCTGCTCTGGCCCGGGCTTCGCGGCCGCCCCGGACCCGACGTACAGCGACACGGCGGGACACCCTGACACCCACCTGGCCGAGATCCTCATGAAGACGCTGCTCAGGAACCTGGGCTTCTATACCGTGAGTAGATGTTTGCTGCAGCTCTTATCGGAGAGTTCGCTCTTATTGATTTCAGTGTGTGTGCCGCTCGATAACAAACCATTATCTGAGAGATCATTAACGATCTGTTTGGAATAGACCAAGGCAGACGTTACTCAGGAAGGAAGCGCTGTTGTTTCACCCTCTCCAAGTCTTCACAAGCTTTTCACACACTGTTGCTGGTATTTTGGCCCATTCCTCCATGCAGATCTCCTCTAGAGCAGTGATGTTTTGGGGCTGTCGCTGGGCAACACGGACTTTCAACTCCCTCCACAGATTTTCTATGGGTTGAGATCTGGAGACTGGCTAGGCCACTCCAGGACCTTGAAATGCTTCTTACGAAGCCACTCCTTCGATGCCCGGGCGGTGTGTTTGGGATCATTGTCATGCTGAAAGACCCAGCCACGTTTCATCTTCAATGCCCTTGCTGATGGAAGGAGGTTTCCACTCAAAATCTCACGATACATGGCCCCATTCATTCTTTCCTTTACACGGATCAGTCGTCCTGGTCCCCTTGCAGAAAAACAGCCCCAAAGCATGATGTTTCCACCCCCATGCTTCACAGTAGGTATAATGTTCTTTGGATGCAACTCTGCATTCTTTCTCCTCCAAACACGACGAGTTGAGTTTTTACCAAAAAGTTCTATTTTGGTTTCATCTGACCATATGACATTCTCCCAATCCTCTTCTGGATCATCCAAATGCTCTCTAGCAAACTTCAGACGGGCCTGGACATGTACTGGCTTAAGCAGGGGGACACGTGTGGCACTGCAGGATTTGAGTCCCTGGCAGCGTAGTGTGTTACTGATGGTAGCCTTTGTTACTTTGGTCCCAGCTCTCTGCAGGTCATTCACTAGGTCCCCCCGTGTGGTTCTGGGATTTTTGTTCACCGTTCTTGTGATCATTTTGACCCCACGGGGTGAGATCTTGCGTGGAGCCCCAGATCGAGGGAGACTATCAGTGGTCTTGTATGTCTTCCATTTTCTAATAATTGCTCCCACAGTTGATTTCTTCACACCAAGCTGCTTACCTATTGCAGATTCAGTCTTCCCAGCCTGGTGCAGGTCTACAATTTTGTTTCTGGTGTCCTTTGACAGCTCTTTGGTCTTGGCCATAGTGGAGTTTGGAGTGTGACTGTTTGAGGTTGTGGACAGGTGTCTTTTATACTGATAACGAGTTCAAACAGGTGCCATTAATACAGGTAACGAGTGGAGGACAGAGGAGCCTCTTAAAGAAGAAGTTACAGGTCTGTGAGAGCCAGAAATCTTGCTTGTTTGTAGGTGACCAAATACTTATTTTACCGAGGAATTTACCAATTAATTCATTAAAAATCCTACAATGTGATTTCCTGGATTCTTTCCCCCCATTCTGTCTCTCATAGTTGAAGTGTACCTATGATGAAAATGATCTCTCATCTTTTTAAGTGGGAGAACTTGCACAATTGGTGGCTGACTAAATACTTTTTTCTTTGCATGCATATACTGCCAGGAATCTTGTGGAATAAAGTTTTACATTATTTATCTGAATCTGCAAAATAAATTAAGTTTTCAAAGAAATGTAGTGGCGTAAAAAGTATAAAGCAGAATAATATGAATGTGAATACTTTAGTGTAAGTATAAGTACCTCAGGTCAAAAGGTGGTTTGCCGAACATTTTCTGCTTTGAAAACACGTCTTTCGTGTTCAATGTTCAATTCATTCTTTTATTCTTCAAGTAATGTGTCGTATTTGATCAGAATACTGAAAGCAGCAGAACTGAGTACACGTTGTCTGTTTATTTATCACAAGTAAACTGCGTTGCGATATATATTCAACGTTCTCACGTTCCCCTGGTTCTTAATGTAAAATGCCGACCAGATTATCTGCCCAGAGAATCGTTTGTTTACATTCATCCTGATGCAAAATAAAAAAAGGTTTTTCTTGTGTAGCAAATGAACTCTCGTCGTGCAGCCCTGTGTTGCATAATGACAATAAACTATACCCTGACCGTGAGTCCTTGAATGTATCCCTCACATCGTACTTGTGTTGTTGTTGTGCAGGATCAGGCGTTCGGTGAGCTGGAGAAGAACAGCAATAAGCTGCAGCAGGGCACGTCCTCCTCCGACAGCAGCCAGCCGGCTCACCTCCACCAGCTCCTGTGCTCCCTGCAGAAGCAGCTGTTGGCGTACTGCCACATCAACTCAGTCACCGAGGTACGGACACTCGGCTCGTCTTGTTCAAAAACGCCGACTCTCTCTTCCACGGATAGCGGCTTTATTATGTGGAAAATCACGGAGTTATTCAAACCTCTTGGTCCGGTGCCAATCGGATCATGTGTTTTAGGTTTTTTTTCTTAACACTGGTGAGATTATAGCTTCACCATTGAAAGGCAGAAGCCCTCTGATGTCCAAGCTGATGAAGTTATTTACTCTTTAATGCACATCTAATCTCAGAACTCACATGGTCTTCTTCATGAAGCGTAAAAACTAGTGCTGGGCAAGTTAACGCGTTAATTTCGCGTTAACGCATTCATTAATTAACGCCAACAATTATTTTATCGCGCGTTAACGCATTTTTTAAATTTATTATATATATATTTTTTTTCTTTTTTTTAAATTGAAAGACAAGAGACAATATATATACATAACAACAAGAGGATGACAAGAACAGTGGGATAAAAGCCAGCAAACATCCTATAGTCAGTAATGTTAGTGCACCTATATGCTGAAATTCACGGTAAACGCATTTAAACAGCACAGATCGGGAACGAGCGAAGGACTTTGAAAGTTAGCGGAAAGATTAACGTGAGACAACATCCGGTTTCTTCAGACGCACATCCGGTTTTCAGAATAAGATGCTAACAAAGTATGAATTATATTCACATTAAGTATAAAACATGCTACCTGCATCTCGTGAACCAAAGGTTATTGACCTTTTGTTCATATAGCAGTACTTTTAAAATAAAAGTGCGCAATACACTACTTTTGAATTCATTATTGAACTTTTCCATAACAATGCGATTCATCGCAAAAAATCCATGCGATTAAATGTTTTAATCGTTGCCCAGCACTAGTAAAAACACATTATTTTCAGAACTGATGCATGAAAGTAACTCTCTGTATGCTCTGTGATAATGTGACGATGTTCAGCAGCCTTCAAGCCAGATATTTGAATTTAGATTAAATGAATTAAGCGTCTTGAGACATTACGGTCCTCGTGCTTTCTCTCTGCAGAACTGCAGCAGTGTGGCTTTACTCCACAAGCATCTGCAGCTCCTGCTGCCTCACGCCACCGACATCTTCTCCCGCTCTGCTGCTCTGATCAAAGAGAGTTCCTGGAACGGCAGCATACGAGAGAAGCTGCAAGGTGAAGAGGATCGGTTCATCTCTTGTGGCTGAATCTCTCTCTCTCTCTCTCTCTCTCTCTCTGTCTCTCTGTCTCTGTCTCTCTCTCTGTCTCTCTCTGTGTGTGTGTGTGTGTGTCCTCCGCTTGTCCACTTCTGCCTCTTCGTCACAAAACACTTTCATTATTTCTCTTCTTCTCACGCTACTCACTTAAAGACTGTGCAGGTTAAACTGCATAAAACATGTAAATCATTTAGGTTATATGTTTTGATATGAAACATGATCATTTATTCAAAGTAAACAGAAAAGATCTTTGGAATAAAACGTTTTATTACTTTTCAATATCGTGCACAATTGTCTATTTGAGCTTCTGTTAGGTGCTGGTGTCAGTATTACTTCTCATTCACTGAATACTTATTACTCTATTGTTTATATATATTTATAGTCTTCCTCTATTGTTTTCTTCTTGTTCTTCTGTTGTAATCTTTGATCAATAATTTCCTTTGGGATTAATAGATTTCTATCACATCTTTTATTTCTACCGACCCTTTTCTCACCCTTTTAACCAATATTTCTTTGTTTTTTTTTCATTATTTCTTTGTTTTTTTTCATAATTTCCTGTGTTTTTCAACCTCCGTGTCTCCATCTCCAGATGTGATCTACGTGTCGGCGGCAGGCAGCATGCTGTGCCAGATCATCAACTCGTTGCTGCTGCTGCCGGTGTCGGTGGCGAGGCCTCTGCTGAGCCACCTGCTGGACCTGCTGCCTCCTCTGGACCGCCTCAACAGGCTGCTGCCTGCTGCCTCCCCTCTGGAGGACCAGGAGCTGCAGTGGCCCCTGCATGGTGAGCAAGAAGCTAAAGAAACCCTGACCCTGCTTTGTAATCTATATCGTCTTTATATAATGAGTTTTATCATCTGGCAAAGACATGTCTAAGGAATTCAAAGCATGTACTCTATCATCACACGAACAAAGTTCCCCTTGTGGGATGAATAAAGTAACTATCTCTCTATTATCTAATAGCATTCACACCGTATCAACATTGATTAGCTGTTTGGTAATATGAAAAAAAAAAAACAATGAAGCAAACATTCCTGTGAAGTTAAAAAGTGTGTTTCGCCCCTAAAAATGTAAATAAACTAACGTTACTCAGAGTAATAGGTTATTATTTCATGACTAAAAATGTTTTCTATTTTAACAGTGTTGTGTATTATATACACTGGGTCACCAGGTCTGTTTTAGCTGTTCTATCACTAGAGATCAAAAACTAATTTACTGCACATTAATGTGATTCTCTTTGAATGAAAAGTAGGTTGAATATATTTAGTTTGGATTTGGTCGGTCTTTGTTCCGTACGGAATCCCTTTGGGTTATAATGTGGTGACAGATTTAAGGATAACATGGATGCGTGTCAGCCTCGAACCCTCGTCTTGATTGTGACAAAACTTTTAACAGTATTGTGCTTTTCCCTCAAAGCTGGGTGGCAGTTTATTTTGCACTGGCTCTATACAAAGATTTAGCATCTCACTATTTAGCATTTACTCATTTTGTCCTCTAGACGTTTTGAGGCTTGTGAGCCACAAATGTAATATATAACTCTTGTTTTTCTAGTTTTCGATATAATTCACGGCTGTAAGTCTGCACAAATCAAAGGCTGTGTAGAGCTCCCAAGACCTTATTTTCCCTGAAAGTGTAAACTTTCATTCATACTGTCCTACACCACCACACAACCTTCACTGTCCAGGTACGTCTGACTTTGCTGAGCCGGCCTCGGGGATGTCGCTGCCACAGCCGGCGCTCTCCTGGGTGTGGCTCGTGGACCTGGAGAGGACGGTCGCCCTCCTCGTGGGCCGTTGCCTCGGTGGGATGCTGCAGGGGGCTGCTACCTCGCTGGAGGAGCAGGATACCGCCTACTGGCTCAAAACTCCCCTCTTCAGCAACGGCTTGGAAATGGACATCCCACAGCTCGGTAGGGAGGGGCGGGTATGGTGCTGTGACGGCCGGGTTTAACATGTTCATCGCTGGCAGTAACCTTTCAGCTGTTGAGGGCAGTTTGTGTTTCTTCTTTTTGCCCTTGTATACTTGAGACGATGAATGTTTGTCCACTTGTGTCTTTCAGACTCGTGCATCAGCTCATTGCTGGAGGCAGCACTGTCCGATGATGAAGAGCAGAAGCCCTTTGACTCCACACTGTGTCCCGACTTGAGTGTCTTGGTGGATTTGGCGCTGTGTTCCTCTAAAGAACCTGCCAACAGCCTCTGGATCAACATGCAGGACTATGGCATGAGCAAAGGTCCCCTTTTTGACTCAGCATGTAATGAATTATATTGTCTCTGTGCCAGAGGTGTCAGTCTTGACAGTGAACTGTACTGTGTGTTCTGTTACAGACTGGGACAATGCGTCTCTCAGTAACGAGTCCCTGTTGGACACTGTGTCCACGTTTGTGTTGGCAGCCTTATTGAAGCACACAGGGCTGCTGGGCCAAGCCTGTGGAGAGGGCAGGTACCGTAACATCCTATTTATGATGTGTTAAAGGTCTGCACATTGTCCCACAGTGCCAGAATAGATTAAAAATCACATGTCACAAGTATATTTTTGTTTTCCCCGTCAGGTACCAACCATCTAAGAACCTGGCGGAGGTCTATCGCAGTGTCTACAAGGTGCGGAACCGCCTGCTGGCCTGTAAGAACATGGACTTCGTCCAGACCAGATCCTCTTCACGTGAGAGGAGGGTGAGTTTGCATTTAAAGTCTCACAAACTGCTTTTTATAATTAGAAGATTAAACAAGTCTTCTCATACAAATAGTTCTGATAGATACCACTCTATCGCGGACTCCTCTTATAGAATTAGTAGTGTAACGGGCCGTAGTTGATCCGTACGGATAATGTGAACAAATCCGTGTTTAGATCAGCAGGAGGAGAGCTAGTTACGTTAGCAGCACAGCTAACGGCTAACGCAGGGAGGTTCCATTCAATTACGTTATGATGCGTTCAGGCTTTGGAGTTTTCCACAGTTTACAATGCTTCAGAGCGGTTGGAATGATTTTTCGCGACAGTGGTGGAATAGTTAGTGTGGAGCCTTGTAGACTAGTTGCTATAACAAAACAACCACAAAAACATTCTGTATCATTTTCAAATCCACTCATGGATGTTATTTTGTAACATTTCTGTCAGATTTCAGACAATCAGGACTCCCTCGACATGGACCCTCAGGAGAACTCGTTCACGCGCACCATCGACGAGGAGGCGGAGCTAGAGGAGAGAGCCGACCGTGAGAGAGAGGAGGGGCATCAGGAACAGGACGACGAAGAGGATGACCGGGAACACGAAGTAATGACGGCTGGAAGTGAGTACACCTGCATGGAGTTGTACTTTTTATGTGTGCTAGTATTTCATTTAAAACATGTATCTCTCAGTTCATTCAAGGCTCTTTCTTTTATCCCGCCTGCTCGCATTCATTCACATCTCTGCTTTGTGACGGTCGTTATTCAACTGGTGAAAATGCTGAACAATCAGTTTCTGCTGAATTTGCTTGGCAGTGTATCGTGTTGGGCGAAATTCAAGTCTTCCAATCAGGTGTTGTCATGTAGGTGCAGAAGTTTCAGGGGTTTGGATATTTATTTAATGATGTACGTGCAGTTAAATTCTAAATTCAATGCTAATCTCAATTTATTTTGTTATGACAAAGCATCCCAGTGATGTAAACAATACTGTTCTCTTGTGTTGTCACAAAACCAAATGAATGCCTTGATTGATACCTGCTGAAAATGATTTATTATTTTACCAACGTGTGTTCATACCTTTCAGGACTGGAGAAACTGTAAATTTAGATGAGCTGTAAGTTCATAAGTCTCCATCTTCACATGTCACACTGCTGCTCATGACCGTTTAAAGTGGCAATTAGAAGATTTTCATTGAGACAAATGTCTGTTAAGTCACCATCACTGAGTCATATGGCCCATTAATGAAAGTGTTGCAATATTTATATATTTGCAGTGATAAAAACTGGGTGTTTGTGGTGACATTCCCGGAAAAATCTGCTGTATTACAGTTTTTCTTCATTATATACACACACAAAATGGAACTACGCACAAAATTTGGAAGAATTGCCTGTTAGTTTGGAACTGAAATCTGAAGGATTGACACTTAAATTCCTTGCAAAAATAAGTTATAACAGTGCTGTGACCTCTGAGTGAATGTAAGTGAGTGATGCAGTGTGTATGTCTGGGGCTTTTATTGTGAAAGGTGAGAACGGAAAGAGCCGCCGCTGCCGTTCAAAAGAGTTTTCCGTCTTGGTTCAGAGGACGCAGCCTCCGCGATGTTATTGGATTATGAGTAGAGAGAACGAGAACATGTCTTTAGTGCAGAATAACACAGTTAGAAGGACATCAATCATAAAAAAGTCAAAAACAAGTAGACTGTCTTAGCATCCACAAGTGTTACCAATGTTAGAATAAACGGAGGCTCCACTTCCTATATAAATTGAACTATTTACATTTTTGAGGCCTCTCCTGTCCTGCACAGAATTTAATGTTTTTTAGAGCAAACGGTTTATTTGGGTTGAGATTTTAAATAGTCATAAGAATACAATGTTTTTGATTAAATATCAAAAATGTAAGCTTCGTTTTGACTGCTTTTCTGACGGAAGCGTTCGTCTCACATGATGTGTTCAAGGACCGTCGAAAAGGTGAACATCTGACGATAATATTGTGTTTTTACAGCTTCTGGCTTTGATAAACGGTGTTGTTTTGGCGAGTGTTTAAAGAAAACATGCTTTTCATCCCGGCAGTGGTTTTTGGTGGAAATACAGTAGATGTCTGTAAGGTGATGTCTGATTGTAAGATCCTTGTTGTTGTAATTTAGGTCCAAGGTGTGCTCGGAGGTTTTGTGATGCGTTTCGTTTGTATGAGCTTTGGTTCTGATCTTTGCAGCGCGTCACCATTGAGTGTATTGTGCGGCTGCTGCTTGTCCTCTAACCCAGCATCTTGTGTGTGTGTGTGTGTGTGTGTGTGTTTTATTTGTGTATGTGCATCTGGCACCACACAGAAATCTTTCAATGTTTCCTCTCAGCGCGGGAGGTGGCTCGCAGTCGGGACAGAGAGCGGGCCAGCAGCAGCACAGGACTGGGCTCTGGCTCGGCCTCCAGGACCGGAGGAGGAGGAGGAGGAGGAGGAGAGGAGGACACTGTCCTGTCTCAGGGTCTCCCAGAAGGCCAGGACCTGTACACGGCCGCCTGTAACTCTGTGATCCACCGCTGTGCCCTGCTGCTGCTGGGGGTGAGCCCTGTGCTGGGGGAGCTGACCAAGCAGAACCAGGAGGAGGAGGACCAGACCCAGTCCGCCACGGGAACACAGGAGTGTCTGAGCTTCATGACCAGGTCTGAGCACCTAGATTCATTATGAAGGGGGGAGGGGCTGACACATCAGAACTCAAATAGTTGGTTCCCTCTTCAGTGGTGATTTTGTGCTGTTAGAATATCCCTCTACTGTAGAATGAGGCTAATGTAACCGCACAGTATTAAAGGATAGTTCCACATGTTAAAAACAAGCTTATTAGAATTAATTTAACAACGGTGTAATGTTTGTGCGAGACTTTTTAACATTTAAATATTACCGACACTTGAGGCTTTATAAAAGGATTAAAATTACGTCTTTCCAACTGTTTGATGTGCAGTTTAAAATCACACAAGTGAAAAACTAAGACATGAAATAGTTCAGAAGCGAAGACATAGGAATCACTATATAGGGCTGTAGCTAATAGTTTAAAGCTTCATTCATAACGTTGACATTTAGATTATAAATCAACATTTAAATGCTGCGCACTTCTTTTTTTGCACGTCTATTGATTCTGTTTGAACCTACAGTAGTATTTGTACACAGTTGCATATACAGATCAGGCTCCACTGATATTGGTAGTATTAGTATTAGTATAATGTTAGTATTCTAATATTTGTAGAAAAGTCAAAAAGTCAACATTTATTGAAAAAAATATAGAAATTGACAACATGTTTATCCAAACTATAAACAGGAAATAGACGGATCAGTCTGGCAGCAATCAAACAGGACATCAATTATATTTATATAACTACAATAACAAAAGGCTTGTACATTTTTTAGGTTAACATTCAAAGATTAATTCAAAAACTTGAATAGAAGCTTTGAGTGTAAAAAACCAACCCTATTTATAACACAATATAAAATGCAATAATGAATAATTTTTTAGAAGACAGTCGTACAGTAATTGTTAAATATATAAACTGTAATATTAGCATGAATGTAGTAAATGTTTATGCGTAGTACAAATATATTCTGTACATACAGAGACGTAGTAAGCATTAATTATATAAAATGGTGAGCCATCTTTTTTATGTATCATCTTTGGGGTTCAGTGCATGTTTAGTTCAGTCACAGTTGTAACCGTTGCTGCGTCTTTAAGATTAGTTTGTGTTTGTGTCTGAAGGAGCGAGAGTCTGAGCGCTGAGAGCCACTCAGTGCAGAGCAGCCCGAGCTACAGACTCATGAAGTCCAGGAGCGAGTCAGACCTCTCTCAGCCGGAGTCAGACGAGGAGGGGTGCACTCTGGTAGGACACACACACACACACACACACACACTATCACACACACACACACTATCACACACACACACTATCACACACACACTATCACACACACACACACACACACACACACTATCACACACACACACACACTATCACACACACACACTATCATACATACACACACACACTCTATCATACACACACACACACTCTATCATACACACACACACACTCTATCATACATACACACACTCTATCTCACACACACACACACACACACACTATCTCTCACACACACACACACACACACACACACAATCATACACACTCTCTCTGTCTCTCTCTGTGTGTGTGACCTGCAAGACAGCACAGACAAGAAACAAGGGAACGCCCACAGCAGGCCCTGCTTAAAGCCAGAGGCCGTCACACGCGTATACATACATATGCGTATACATACATATGCGTATACATACCCGTCTGTCTCACTGCATTGGTATTTGTGTGATGTAGAGATTTGAAAGCTGCATCACGCTCTGTCTCTGTTTCCTGTTTCAGAGCGGAAGGAGGAACGTTGACCCGGACTTGGCGTTCTCTCACAAAAAGAGAGGTAAAGATGATTTTCAGGAAAAGGTCCGTCTGATGTTGACGAGTGAGGTGATGGCGGGTCGTCAGTCACACGTTGCTCTTGTCTCTCTGTCTTTTGGTTCCTGTGTGGATAGTTTATTTGCTTCTTTTGGGGCAGTTGAGCCCCAAAGACAAGAGGAGCTCCAAGCAAGTACACGATGGCATGTTTCTTCCTCTCGTTAGCTCACTCCTCCATGACTGTGATGCCCCCCCCCCCGCCATTCATCTCTCATGATGAGGTTCTTGTTTTGAGCTTCACTTCAAGACACTGTCGTAGTCTACCTACAGCAAAAAGACAAGAAAGACCATACAGATGTGCCCATTGTTCAAATAACAGTTCATTCTTCTGTTACTTTGGACAACGAAGGCTCGTTCCCAGTGAAGATTGTGATTTGTGAGAGTTCATGGAATTACCAGTCGCAGAAATCATCCGTACTGATATAGAGATGTTTAGTCGTGTGTGTGTATAAGGTTCTTCTCCAGAGTCAGAGTTCTACTACAGTAGAGTTTATAGAAACACACAGGAGTACAATGTACTGCTGTGGACGTATTTTAGACTCCTTAAAGAATCTATTACAGTTTAAGCTTTAAGCTTTATTTAGAATATTTTCACCTCTTTACTTTGATGTCAGAGAACTGAAGCTGTTATCTTTGATCTCTACAAAGACACCAGACTCCATTCACAGAAACAGTGATTTAACCTCTCAGACCACAGGAGTTGTTGCTCTACTGCTGCCTCCATCTGTTAGTGTGTTTGTGTTATTGTGTTATTGTGTGACTTTGGTGATTCTGAACTACCGCTTTAAAACACCAAAGTCACACAATGACAAGTTAGGAGGCAACAGTAAACCAGCAACTCCTGAGTTCTGAGAGGTTAAATGACTGTTTTTATGAATGGAGTCTGGTGTCTTTGAAGAGAACAAAGATAACAGCTTCAGTTCCCCTCAGAAAGGTCTGTCTGACATCAAAGTAAAGAGGAGAAAATATTCTAAATAAAGCTTAAACTGATATAGATTATTTTAGGAGTCTAAAATATGTGTTTCTATAAACTCTACTGTAGTAGAACACTGATGATGGAGAAGAACCTCATACTAACGCACTTCTAAACATCACTACTGTCCTTTTTAAAATGAATCATCAGTACTGATGCTTAAACTTCAGTGCTTTAGAGTATGGAAACACGAGCTCCGGTTGCCATTTCACTTCTCAACTACAGCATTTTTACCCTCAGTGGGTGTTTGAAACTCAGTGCACCCATTATAGATGAATCCATAATGGCTCATAAAGGCTTGTGCCCGCATGACGACTCAGCATTTCTCCATTTGATGAGCTCTTATAGAGTAATAATGCATTACCCTGCATAGCTCCTAAGTGCTTAAAAGCAACATGGCCCATCCATCAAAAGTGTTACGTTGTGCATTTAAACATCTGAAAGGCTCCTCTCTTCCTCCCGTCTTCAGGCTTACCTCAGAGCTCACCGGACTCCCTGGCCGAGTCCTGGTTCCGGGCCAAACTGAGCCGCCAGCGGAGCTACAGCTCGGCACTGTTCTACGAGGAGTCGGACCTGGACCTGAGCCGCTCGCTGGGCATCCACGCTCTCATCGACAACATGGTCAGCTTCATCAGCGGCGATGTGGGCCTCGCTCCGGCCTTCAAGGAGCCGGAGGAAAGTATGTCCACCAGCCCACAGGCGACTATCCTGGCCATGGAACAGCAACAGAGCAGGGCAGAGGTGAGGGGCTCTCTCAGGACCTCTCTGGGTCTCTGTCTCACTCTAAGTGACGTCGCTTTAAAATGTTGCCTACGAAGCAAAGGATGTCTCATTTAGTTAAATTCCTCAACTCCCCTCTCCTCGTGTCTCTTCCTCGCCTCCTCCGCTCACATCTCAGGTGGAAGGCACTGGGATGCAAGGAGAGGAGGCGAGGAAAATTGATGGATGTACAAACTTAATCCCTGTGTGTTCATGGTAATGAATGAATCTACACGTCATCGATGTGTTTTAACAAGAGGAAGAAGAGATATCAGGCTTTGATACACACACAATACTTCTTGGATACAATCAATATTGTTGTTTTTCAGTAAGAAAATGGTAGAATATAACCAGATTTATTCTTTAAAACTACGTAGTGTCAAATGAATGAGGCAGATTTTCTGAAAACAGTAACACATTATTGGTAATAGTGCAGCTAAAAGATCTAGAAAACACATGCGACGCTGTTAGAATATCCACTCGACCACTGGGATTTGTTTTTAATCTCCAGCTGCGGTTGGAGGCGCTCCACCAGATTGTGGTGTTGATCTCCGGCATGGAGGAGAAGGGCAGCCAGCCCGGGGACGCGGATCGATCCGGCGGCGCCTTCCAGTCCTCCTCCCTGCTCACCTCTGTCAGGTTGCAGTTCCTGGCGGGTTGCTTTGGCCTCGGCACCGTGGGCGCCGGAGGCCTGAAGAGGGAGAGCGTGCAGCTGCATCACTACCAGGTACGTGTGAGCCTCATCAACTGCTGATACTGATGAGCATCGATAGTCAAGTGACAGTTCAGTTTAACTCAAACTTGTAATGCTGCAATATTTTTTGCTGCTTTGATACAAATGGAAAGCTTGCACAGAAGATGTCAAATGTAACTTGATTTACTCAGATTTAAGAGTTGTTGGATACACAGAATTTGGTGGTCGTGACTCTGCATGCACAGCGAAGCACCAATCACAATTACTCTCATCAATTTATCAAACAACCAAAGCAGGAAAAAAGAGAAACACTGAAACAAAAAATTTGATTGCAAAAGTGAGAAAATGTTTCTGCTGCAGAAAGGATGATGTTGAAGAAACGGGTACTTTGTTGTCATCTGGTGAAAATTATTTTTATATCACAAAAAAAATAAAAAATTCCCAAAGTCAGTTTTCAGCATATACATAGTTTATATGAAGTGGACGTAGTCATCATGACGTCACCCGTTGGTTTGTGGACTGATGTTTTGAAGACTCGAGTCGGGCGATTTCGCCGTCGCCCCTAAAGCATCCCCTGCTTTATGGTCCGTTTGACTCTAAATGGACCATAATCTACTAAATGAACATCATGCTGTATTGAAGAAGACTTGAAACTAGAGATTGAGACCATAAACTCATGTTTACAATGTTTACTGAGGTAATAAATCAAGAGAGAAGTAGAGTCATTTTCTCATAGACTTCTATACAACCAGAGGAGTCGCCCCCTGGTGGACACTAGAGAGAATGCAGCTTTAACACATGAAGCATCGGCTTCACTCAGCAGAACCGGAGGTTGGCGCCTGGTTGTCAGTAATGTCGTGCAGCCTGAGTAGTGACCATATTAACTGTGTGTTTACATCTTTCTCTTTTGCAGGATGGTGTAAAAGCAACGAAGAGGAGCCTCCAGATGGAAATCCAGACAGCTGTTCATAAGATCTACCAGCAACTGTCTGTCACCCTGGAGAGAGCACTGCAGGCAAACAAGCACCACATAGGTAAGAGAGACGACTGCTGCACGACCTCAGCAGTGGAGCCTCCATCATTTATCAGGATCAAATTATTCAGGTTGTAGAATATACGAATTAAAGACATTGAACATTAACTTTTTTTTGTCGTACCTGCGATCTGCTCTCACTTGTTCATTCAAAGTGCAGGACAACTTTCAAAAGTAGTTAATTGGGCTTGTTTTACATTTACATTACTTCGGGGAAGGTTTTTGACGGGGGCCATGATGGAACACGCCCCCTCAGTTTGGCCTTGATGCCCCGCCCACATTGCCTCAGCCTCTTTCCCGTCAATCAATTTTTTACAGATTCTATTTCAGCATCCTTGAGATTCTGAATACTTATTGAATGCTAAGTGAAACACTGGGCACACAACCAGAGTAGAAGAAGAAGTGTGAGCGTTCTCCTGCTAACAGACTCTGTATGTAAATAATTATGAGGATGAATGTTTAAAAATAAAAAAATAAAACACACCCACAAGTCTTCGATCCACGTCGTTCACAACTGGATTTATAACAGAATATTAACTTTGTCTGCAGGCAACAGACAAAGTAGGAAATAATAACAACAAACACAAACAGACAAAAAATAAACCTTTTAACTACGCAGATAAATTAATCCGCTCAATTCAACAAAACCTTCCACAACTGAAACGTAAATGCCGATTAATTATTCTATGAAATAAAAAGTTTTTATTTCTTTATTTCACTGATAGTTATGTATCCGAGTTAAAATGATCTTTTACTTTTGGGTTAAATTCAGTATTTCTGTCGACCTAAAATCATCGTGCCGTCATTAAATTGACGACACCGACGGCAGAGCGGCTCCTGAAATGATGAATTTCCAGGCTTCGCTTTATTAACAGCCTGTTTGATTATTTTATCTCTTTCTCTCGACCTCTTCTCCGTCCTAGAAGCCCAGCAGCGCCTCCTGCTGGTCACCGTCTTTGCGCTGAGCGTCCGCTACCAGCCGGTGGACGTGTCCCTGGCCATCTCCAGCGGGCTGCTCAGCGTGCTGTCTCAGCTCTGCGGGACGGAGACGATGCTGGGCCAGCCGCTCCAGCTGCTGCAGAAACCCGGAGTGTCTCAGCTCAGCACCGCCCTCAAGGTGGCCTCCACACGCCTGCTGCAGATACTGGCCATCAGCACCGGGTAAGAGCTTTAGAAACCAGAGGAATGAAATCTGCACTTTGTAAAACCCGAAGATTATATCAACAAACTGTTTTGTCCTTTTGATTCGCAGGACGTACGCGGACAAGTTGAGTCCCAAGGTTGTCCAGTCGCTGCTGGATCTGCTCTGCAGTCAGCTGAAGAACCTGCTGTCCCAGGCGGGAGTCAGTCTTCTCTCTTCTGGAAAAGACCAAGAGGACAGCAAACAGGAGGACGGAGCAGACTCTGAAAAGAAAGACTTCAGAGGTGATGAAGGAGTTTTTATAATGCATGGTTAATACATGGTTAATAAATGGTTAATACACGGTTAATACATGGTTAATACACGGATAACACACGGATAACACACGGATAACACACGGATAATACATACTGGTTTTCATCAACAGAAGCTATGATCAAACACTGTTGTTGACAATAGTATTTCCATTAACTAACTCAAATATAAAACTAATTTAACCTTGTTGGCAAGAATGATTTGGACGTAGACGCAACGTATATGTCTCTGGTAGCGACCTGTCAATCACCGTGTAGCCCCGCCCTAAAGCATCCCCTGCTTTATGGTCTGTTTGACGCTAAATGGACCATCATGTACTAAATGAACATCATGCTGTATTGAAGAAGACTTGAAACTAGAGATTGAGACCATAAACTCATGTTTACAATGTTTACTGAGGTAATAAATCAAGAGAGAAGTAGAGTCATTTTCTCATAGACTTCTATACAACCAGAGGAGTCGCCCCCTGGTGGACACTAGAGAGAATGCAGCTTTAACACATGAAGCATTGACTTTACTGGACAGAACCGGAGGTTGCCGCCTGAAAGAATGGTTAAAAACAGATCCCTTTAAGAGCAATAGTTACTGTGCCTCCAGTGAAAGTGTTTGTTTTCCATGAAACATAACCAAAGGTCTGTAATTGTGTCCGTGTTTTTTATTGTCTCGTTCCTCAGCGTTGATCCGTAAGCAGCACACTGCTGAGCTGCACCTCGGAGACTTCCTTGTCTTCCTCAGGAGAGTGGTGTCCTCCAAGGCCATCCAGTCCAAGATGGCCTCCCCTAAATGGACCGAAGTGCTGCTCAACATCGCAGCGCAGAAATGCTGCTTAGGTACAACCAGCCGTTGTGACACACGACACCGTGTAACATGTGCGCCTGCTTCATGTTACAAAGCTGAGATATTCATTAACCCCTCGTGGCTGTTTTGATTCTAGGGGTCCCTCTGGTGGGCAACCTGAGAACTCGGCTCCTGGCTCTTCATGTGCTGGAGGCCGTCCTTCCTGCCTGTGAGGCCAATATGGAGGACGACCAAATGACACAGGTTTGTCGGCTTTCTTTGCTTTTTTTTTTTTGTGCAACTCCTCAATAACAGCCAGTGAGCTGATAAAGTTTGTTCTCCTCTAGGTTGTCGAGCGGCTCTTCGCCCTTTTGTCCGACTGCATGTGGGAAGCTCCCGTTGCTCAAGCCAAACACTCGATCCAGATTAAAGAAAAAGTTCAGGAACTCAAACTGCAGGTGTAGTAATCATCCTCCATCCTCCCCCCCGACTCGTGTTTTGATTATTATGACTATTTGTTCGAGCGGCCGACGGTTTCTTTGATCCCCAGGGCGAGTCAGAGGAGGAGGACGAGAACCTTCCCATCCAGGAAGTGTCCTTTGACCCGGAGAAGGCTCAGTGTTGCATGGTGGAGAACGGCCAGGGTCTGACGCATGGCAGTGGGGGTAAAGGCTACGGCCTGGCCTCTACCGGCATCTCCTCTGGATGCTACCAGTGGAAGGTACAGTTACTGTTTATTACCTTATCTCCTGCTGCTTCCACGCGCTCCTCGGATGCTTTGACATCCTGAATTGTGGAAGTTGTTCCGACTTCGGAAGCTACAAAGAAGATGTTCTGTATTTTACTACTCGGAGCATTTAAACAAGACGTTGATAGCCATTACAACTTCCGTAGTCTGAACCAAGACGGCAAACTTTATTACACCTTTCAACCTTGACAAAGGCAACACAGACCAGATCCACTACTTCTGTTCTTACCTTTCACAATAAAAGCCCTCAAATTCACTCAGAGGTATTCACTGAAAGGAAATATCTTACAGTGTCTTCGGCTGTAACAGTTCAGCTCAGACAGTCAGACGCTGCTCTGGGTCAACAGGATGCTGGTTGTTGGTCTTCTGCTTGTGAATCTGTTTTAACCTTTGAAGTGTTGACAAAATTGCATCGCTGCCAGTATGAATAGTTTTGATACAAAATATTAGCAGACGAGTATTTCCCATTATTGTGTTGTCTATTAGTCCCGCCCCCGGTGTGGAAAGACCAACTTTTCGAACTAATCAAGGTCCCTCTACGTGGACAGCAACTAACTGTTACAACCTTATACCCTCTTAAAATTGATACGCAATACATGAATTAATAACAAAGTTTCTCATCGTCAACACGTTTACTTTCGTTCGCCATCTTTCTCAGTCATGTGACGTCAATCGGCAAGTCGTGTAACAAAGTTTTCAACATCTTTCCTAGTTTTTGTTCCGACTTGAGGGGCGGGGCGTTCATGGGAACTTTCCCAGTCGGGAACTCATTTTTTTTTTAAACATTTCAAAATCTTCATGAAGCCAGCTGAATGTACACACCAGGGCTGAATAATCTGATAGTTAAGGAAGGATAACAGTAGAGGCGGAGCATTAATTGATGGGAAACTGCTTTACACAGAAATATAAACTTATCTAATTTTTTGCCTGTTTTGAACCACGTCCCGTTTTATTTCCTCTGTAGTTTTACATCGTGAAGGAGAACCGAGGCAATGAGGGCACGTGTGTGGGCGTTTCACGATGGCCCGTGCACGACTTCAACCACCGCCCCACGTCGGACATGTGGCTGTACCGGGCGTACAGCGGGAACCTCTATCACAACGGAGAGCAGACGCTGACTCTGAGCAGCTTCACTCAGGGAGACTTCATCACCTGCGTCCTGGACATGGAGGCCAGAACCATCTCCTTCGGCAAGAACGGAGAGGTGAGACACACTGAATATTGATTTGGATATTTAAAAAATAATTTAAAGTATCACAAACTGCGTTGATCATTGCTAGTCCGTCCCTAAATTATGAATGTCTCGTCTGGACATGGACACGCATGCATATTCATTTATTCACACACAATTCAATAGCAAAGACGAAACATAAAAGAGCCACATGTCCTCCTCGGGGTTCTGTGTTCATCTCTAACTGCTGACTTGTGATTCAACAGGAACCAAAGTTGGCCTTCGAGGACGTTGACGCCACAGAGCTCTATCCCTGTGTGATGTTCTACAGCAGTAACCCAGGAGAGAAGGTAACGCACATAAGCATCCACCTACTGCTCCATCTGCAGGAGTTCTTTCATCTGCTCATTTTTACAGTGACTCAGCTGTTACTGGGGGATGAGATTCCATAACTTTAAGCTTTTGTTCTGGTATGATCTCTGAGGGCGGATTCACAGAAGGATTGTTAGGGTTTTGCAGCTGTTAAACCTGCACAAATAATACAAAAAAAACCCTGTGTGATTCTTCTAGCAACAAATAATACTCACCCCCTGTGTCATTTACTCATATTTAAATGAGGTAGTATGCAAAAATGTGGCCATTTTTATGTTAATGAGCCACATTGCAAAAACAGTCCAATTCACAAAGACCATTACACGCAGTTACACTAATGTGATGCTTTCTATATATATATATATTATACATATATATATATTATATATATATATATTATATATGTATATTCTGCTTATTTGTTCCAGGTTAAGATCTGTGACATGCAGATGAGGGGCACACCTCGAGACCTCTTACCTGGCAACCCGGTCTGCAGCCCCATGGCCACTGTCCTGGCCGAGGCCACTACGCAGCTGATCCGCATCCTGCATCGCACCGACCTCTGGACCCACCGCATCAACGAGACCATGACCGAGCGGCTCCACAGGATCAAGCCTTGCTTTAGGGAGTCCGCCGGCACGTCCGGTGGCGGGGGTCAGAGGCTGAAGAAGAGTCGCTCGGTGCAGAGCCGCGAGGAGCACGACGCCCAGAGGGAAAGCCAGGAGACGCCCACGAGGACGGAGGAGGAGCGGGGACGCCACGGGCGGCAGCACGGCCTGGGGGAGCTGTCGGAGCACCACCTGAGGACGCTCTGCACGGAGGTGTGGCCGGTCCTGGCGGTGATCGGAGGGGCGGACGCGGGCCTGCGTGTCGGCGGGAGATGTGTGCACAAGCAGACCGGGAGGCACGCCACACTACTGGGCGTGGTGAAGGAAGGCAGCACCTCGGCGAAGGTGCAGTGGGACGAGGCCGAGATCACCATCAGGTACGGGGGGTTGTGGCACCTTTCTTTGACATTTTTATACGTTGCTATATTTGTTATTTGCTGGTATATTTTACAGATATACCAAATTGTAAGCAAGTTGTGAATTTATTTCAACATCGGCCATGTAAAGATTTTGACTGTCACTGCACACTCAAACAATATGTGCTGAGTCAGCAGCTTTTGCTTTTAACGAGGGGAAATCCATCACATGATTGTTGGTCCAACAGCAGCGCTCTGCACGATGTTAGAGACGCACCGACAGCAAGTCTTCTTATTGGCTGATCCTGATTCCTTAAATCGTTTTGAATAGTCTGACCTGCTGATTCAGAGGTCATTTATAGTTTAGACAAACTTTCCTCTTAACTTTTCTTTAAATGGAAAATTTAATTGGATGTTCATAAATTATGAACATGATTTGTAAATTTTCATATCATAGAAAACATTCTATTCTATACTGATGTATGTAGGTCTGTTTTAGAGTCAACGATTTATTATCCGTCTAAAGTGATGTATTTATTTATCTGTTTATACAAAACTATGAATGAATCTATTTACAAGAATGTAAAGTGTGTATATTATGTTTTATTAACTCACTGCGTGGAATATATATCAATATGATATATGTGAATATATTTCTTGTGTTTACCTGATGGTCTGAATAAGTCGCTAAATATGTCGCCAGTTGTTGTTTTTTTTTAGAAATAAAGTCGATAAGAGGGTTTGAAATGCGTGTAAATTCAAACCAGCACAGAATGGTCTGTATGTGAAACTGATCGGTGCGTCTCCAGTGCTCGTGTGACTTATGGTCGTCGGCAGTTTGACCTCATGGCTGATGAGAATGTATTCTGGAGCTTTCTTCACTGCCTGTATTCACATCCCTCTGACACCCTGCATTAGCCTCTTCATCGGTTTATTTTTCACCCTCCATTTCCCCCTCGCTCTAATTCACTGTTTTCATGTTTGTTATTGACTCATCATTAATCCACAACTCTTCTGCACGATGATTCACCGAGCGGCATGATTTTGTGCCATACCCACACACTCCATTTCTTTATTTGTCTCGCATGCTGTGCTCTTTCTCTCCTGCCCTTTCCCTCACTTTGTGTTTCCTTCCCTTGTCTCCTTTCACTCTCCACTCCCTTCTATTAAAGCTTCCCAACTTTCTGGTCGCCTAGTGACACTCCGCTTTACAACCTGGAGCCCTGCGAGCCGCTGCCCTTCGACGTGGCGCGTTTCCGTGGCCTCACCGCCTCGCTGCTGTTGGACCTCACCTACCTCACCAGCATCCACGAGGAGACCGCCGCCAAGCTCAGCTCGCGACGCCACGACAAGAAGCACCGCGGCGCGGCCTCGTCCGGGCAGGAGCCAGCCGGGAACGAGGACAAGGCGGAGAGCGAGGAGCACAACCGCAACGAGCAAAAAGATAACGGCGGAGCGGCTCCAAACATCACAACCTCTGACCTCCGAGTGTCCCACAGCCTGGACGAGGTGAAAGCACACGCGGCGCCCAACTCAAAGTCGGAGAGCGAGATCTCCTCTGTGGCTGGCGGGAACGAGACCCTCTTCACCGTGGCTCCTCACACTCCCGCCGAGGGGAACAGGAAGAAAGGCCACGAGCACGGATCCCGCGGCCACGAGTCCTCCCCTGTTGCCACGCAGTCTGAAATCCACGCGGTGCAGCTGTCCTACCTCTACCTGGGAGCCATGAAGACCCTCAGCACCCTGCTGAGCTGCAGCAAGTACGCCGAGCTGCTGCTCATACCAAAGGTATAAGAGATATCCGATATATATAAATATATATATCAGAGCTCACGGAGTACAACAGTCAGATGAATCACACACATGCTCCTCAGCGGTGTGAGGAAATGTACAGGGTTTAGTAGTGTGAGCTTCTTCTCCATCGTCAGTGTTTTACTACAGTAGACGGAGTTTGGAGAAGACAAGAGTTTAGTTTTTTATGCACTAACGATGCATAAGTACCTCAGACAACATCCAATATATCCCTCTAACTTTTTTGAGGAAACAAATGGCTTCATAGTTCAACAATAATATTAAAATGTTTAAATCTATAGCAGTTCATAGATTACATTCTAATCAAAACACATTTGTATCCATGCGAATATGTTAAGTACATGTCTAATATCTTAATACATTTCTCTTGTGTTGTTCTTTAACATAACTAAGACTATAGAAGTGCAGAAAATATGTAAAAAACAAACATTTGAGAACCTCTGCTTTAAGGAGTTTTATTTCTAACGGAAGGATCTGAGAATAGTAAAGATATAACTGTGAATAAGTGCATTTATGTTTTTCACCTCCCTTCCCTGTTTTTATATGTATGTTTTTCTTTTCTATAACTAGAATCATTAAATATGGATACATGTGTGTCTGCTGGTGTGAAGCAGATCCAGGGCATCGTGCTCATCTGTCCTCTCCTCTGACATTAAGGTGATACCAGAAGCAGCGCCCAGCGGCCACAATGCGGATCTGAACGCCGGCACCGGAGGAAGCACAGCTGCCACCTCGCCGGTGTGCCAGGAAGAAGTGGAGATGCGGGCGGCTCTGCAGTTCCTCATGCGCCACATGGTGAAGCGGGCGGTGATGCGCTCCCCCATCAAGCGGGCCTTGGGCCTGGCCGACCTGGAGAGGGCGCAGGCCATGATCTACAAGCTGGTGGTGAACGGGCTGCTGGAGGAGCCCAGCGGGGGAAAGGCCAAGCCTGGTGAGAATATGAAGCCACGTGAAGCCCGGAGAGCTCTTACTGACAAAGCTTTGTGTTTCTCAGGGCTCCACGCTAAGCTATGGGCCAGATAGACAAACTGACTTCTCCAGAATAGAAAACAACGGCCTATTAATGAATAAATACAATCAACAAAGAGTTGAGCAATTAGAAAATAAATGTACTTTGTTACTGTCATCGATAGTGGTTATTATATAAAAACTCACTTCATAGTGTTATGAAATCAAACCGGTCATACTCTCCTCTCTCATATCTATTTCATGTTGTGAAAACATCTCCTTCAAACAACTGGATTCATTAAAGTTTTCTGCCAAAAACTACATTTTACAAGATTACATTTAAGCGTTGTAATCATAGACTCTAGGTTGTAATTTACCTTTGCCCAAAACCCATTTTTTACTGGAGCTTGAACGCACCGCAATGTAACTGAATGGAACCTCCGTACATTAGCGCCTTAAAAAGCAGGACTGTGCTACGGAGCGACGCCGTGCCTGCAGCAGAAGAGCTGTTCACTATTATTAATCTGAGCAGCATGCATGGCGATGAATTATAATATAATATAATATATCTACATGTCTGCGTGAGGCATCCGACACACAAAGTTCACTTTTCCCCCGGGGCTTTTCGTCTCCCTCAGGAGTTAGGAGTGAACCAGAAGGTGAGGGGGAAGGCACGGAGGGCGAGCAGTTGGCTCAAACCCCGATCACCACCAGCCCCTCGGCCTCCAGCACCACCTCCTTCATGAGCTCCTCGCTGGAGGACACCACGACTGCCACCACGCCCGTCACAGACACGGAGACCGTCCCCGCCTCGGAGTCTCCGGGGGTCATGCCTCTCAGCCTCCTCAGGTCAGAGCAGATGGCCGCAGCCAAGCCAGCCTTTTGTTTCTCATGAATGATTCAAACTGAGATGATTATTTTAATGCTTCTCTGTGATCCGACAGGCAAATGTTCTCGAGCTACCCGACCACCACCCTGGTTCCAACCCGGCGAGCTCAGACTCCTCCGGTGTCGTATCTGCCGACCTCGCCCTCTGACGAGGTCGGCCGCCGGCAGAGTCTCACCTCCCCCGACTCCCAACCCTCCAGACCTCAGAACAGAATGGGTACCTGTAAGTCTGCCAGACTGCCATGCATGTAAACATCGCTGTTCTGCTGCTGAAAAGCTTGTACAGTATGTTGATGTAAGCCAGAGTTACTGTGTTTTCTTTAGTCGTTACAAACCGATACATAAAACTGATTTCATTGATTTTTCTTACTGCAAGCTGGTAAACAGAGATGTAAACGATGCAGGTTTATGAGGAAGAGGATGGATTCAACACCTTTCTTAGAGCTCAAGGATACAAAGTGAATCTGAACCACAGACTGTGTATAAGAAGTGGACGTAGTCATCGTGACATCACTCGTTAGTTTGTGGACTGATGTTTTAAAGCCTTGAGTTCAACAATTTATCCGTCGCCATCTGAGGAGGAGTGACGTAGAGACGCCGTATACGTCTCTGGTAGAGACCTGTCAATCACCGTGTAGCCCCGCCCTAAAGCATCCCCTGCTTTATGGTCTGTGTGACTCTAAATGGACCATAATGTACTAAATGAACATCATGCTGTATTGAAGAAGACTTGAAACTAGAGATTGAGACCATAAACTCATGTTTACAATGTTTACCGAGGTAATAAATCAAGAGAGAAGTAGAGTCATTTTCTCATAGACTTCTATACAACCAGAGGAGTCGCCCCCTGGTGGACACTAGAGAGAATGCAGCTTTAACACATGAAGCATTGACTTCATTTTTCAGAACCGAAGGTCTCCCTCCGCCTGGTTTACAAGAAAATTCCAGAGGGAACCTTTTAAATATTAGATGATGATTTAAACAATGGGCCTCTCTCTGTGATTTAGTACCTCTGCTTGTTTTCACTGAAGCTTAAGATATTCTTAATAATGTCTTCTGACATTAATAGAGCTGCTCTATATTTCAGGCTCCACTGTGACACACTGAGGGAAACCCTGCAACATTTGAATTATTCTCTCATTCCAAAAGTTCAAACCAACATCCCAGATTTCATGATGATGGTCTCTAATGTTGTTGTTGTTTGCTCCAGCTCTGTCGGACCCCAGCAGCCGGCTGTCTACGTCTCCTCCTCCTCCTCCTGCCATCGCTGTGCCCCTGTTGGAGATGGGCTTCTCTCTGCGCCAGATCACCAAAGCTCTGGAAGCCACTGGTCCGTCTCACCTCTCTGCTGTTTTAGTATATTCATCAACTATATGTATATACATACAACTAACCATTATATTCATCAACTATATGTATATACATACAGCTAACCATTATATTCATCAACTATATGTATATACATACAGCTAACCATTATATTCATCAACTATATGTATATACATACAGCTAACCATTATATTCATCAATTATATGTATATACATACAACTAACCATTATATTCATCAACTATATGTATATACATACAACTAACCATTATATTCATCAACTATATGTATATACATACAACTAACCATTATATTCATCAACTATATGTATATACATACAGCTAACCATTATATTCATCAACTATATGTATATACATACAACTAACCATTATATTCATCAACTATATGTATATACATACAACTAACCATTATATTCATCAACTATATGTATATACATACAACTAACCATTATATTCATCAACTATATGTATATACATACAGCTAACCATTATATTCATCAACTATATGTATATACATACAACTAACCATTATATTCATCAATTATATGTATATACATACAACTAACCATTATATTCATCAACTATATGTATATACATACAGCTAACCATTATATTCATCAATTATATGTATATACATACAGCTAACCATTATATTCATCAATTATATGTATATACATACAGCTAACCATTATATTCATCAACTATATGTATATACATACAACTAACCATTATATTCATCAACTATATGTATATACATACAGCTAACCATTATATTCATCAATTATATGTATATACATACAGCTAACCATTATATTCATCAATTATATGTATATACATACAGCTAACCATTATATTCATCAATTATATGTATATACATACAACTAACCATTATATTCATCAACTATATGTATATACATACAGCTAACCATTATATTCATCAATTATATGTATATACATACAGCTAACCATTATATTCATCAATTATATGTATATACATACAGCTAACCATTATATTCATCAACTATATGTATATACATACAACTAACCATTATATTCATCAACTATATGTATATACATACAACTAACCATTATATTCATCAATTATATGTATATACATACAACTAACCATTATATTCATCAATTATATGTATATACATACAACTAACCATTATATTCATCAACTATATGTATATACATACAACTAACCATTATATTCATCAACTATATGTATATACATACAACTAACCATTATATTCATCAACTATATGTATATACATACAACTAACCATTATATTCATCAACTATATGTATATACATACAACTAACCATTATATTCATCAACTATATGTATATACATACAACTAACCATTATATTCATCAACTATATGTATATACATACAGCTAACCATTATATTCATCAATTATATGTATATACATACAACTAACCATTATATTCATCAATTATATGTATATACATACAACTAACCATTATATTCATCAACTATATGTATATACATACAACTAACCATTATATTCATCAACTATATGTATATACATACAACTAACCATTATATTCATCAACTATATGTATATACATACAACTAACCATTATATTCATCAACTATATGTATATACATACAACTAACCATTATATTCATCAACTATATGTATATACATACAACTAACCATTATATTCATCAACTATATGTATATACATACAGCTAACCATTATATTCATCAATTATATGTATATACATACAGCTAACCATTATATTCATCAATTATATGTATATACATACAGCTAACCATTATATTCATCAACTATATGTATATACATACAGCTAACCATTATATTCATCAATTATATGTATATACATACAGCTAACCATTATATTCATCAATTATATGTATATACATACAACTAACCATTATATTCATCAACTATATGTATATACATACAGCTAACCATTATATTCATCAACTATATGTATATACATACAGCTAACCATTATATTCATCAACTATATGTATATACATACAACTAACCATTATATTCATCAACTATATGTATATACATACAGCTAACCATTATATTCATCAACTATATGTATATACATACAGCTAACCATTATATTCATCAACTATATGTATATACATACAGCTAACCATTATATTCATCAATTATATGTATATACATACAACTAACCATTATATTCATCAATTATATGTATATACATACAACTAACCATTATATTCATCAACTATATGTATATACATACAACTAACCATTATATTCATCAACTATATGTATATACATACAACTAACCATTATATTCATCAACTATATGTATATACATACAGCTAACCATTATATTCATCAACTATATGTATATACATACAACTAACCATTATATTCATCAACTATATGTATATACATACAACTAACCATTATATTCATCAATTATATGTATATACATACAGCTAACCATTATATTCATCAATTATATGTATATACATACAGCTAACCATTATATTCATCAACTATATGTATATACATACAACTAACCATTATATTCATCAACTATATGTATATACATACAACTAACCATTATATTCATCAATTATATGTATATACATACAGCTAACCATTATATTCATCAATTATATGTATATACATACAGCTAACCATTATATTCATCAACTATATGTATATACATACAACTAACCATTATATTCATCAACTATATGTATATACATACAACTAACCATTATATTCATCAACTATATGTATATACATACAACTAACCATTATATTCATCAACTATATGTATATACATACAGCTAACCATTATATTCATCAACTATATGTATATACATACAGCTAACCATTATATTCATCAACTATATGTATATACATACAGCTAACCATTATATTCATCAACTATATGTATATACATACAACTAACCATTATATTCATCAACTATATGTATATACATACAACTAACCATTATATTCATCAACTATATGTATATACATACAACTAACCATTATATTCATCAACTATATGTATATACATACAGCTAACCATTATATTCATCAACTATATGTATATACATACAGCTAACCATTATATTCATCAACTATATGTATATACATACAGCTAACCATTATATTCATCAACTATATGTATATACATACAACTAACCATTATATTCATCAACTATATGTATATACATACAACTAACCATTATATTCATCAACTATATGTATATACATACAACTAACCATTATATTCATCAACTATATGTATATACATACAGCTAACCATTATATTCATCAACTATATGTATATACATACAGCTAACCATTATATTCATCAACTATATGTATATACATACAACTAACCATTATATTCATCAACTATATGTATATACATACAACTAACCATTATATTCATCAACTATATGTATATACATACAGCTAACCATTATATTCATCAATTATATGTATATACATACAGCTAACCATTATATTCATCAACTATATGTATATACATACAACTAACCATTATATTCATCAAGTATATGTATATACATACAACTAACCATTATATTCATCAACTATATGTATATACATACAACTAACCATTATATTCATCAACTATATGTATATACATACAGCTAACCATTATATTCATCAACTATATGTATATACATACAGCTAACCATTATATTCATCAACTATATGTATATACATACAACTAACCATTATATTCATCAACTATATGTATATACATACAACTAACCATTATATTCATCAATTATATGTATATACATACAGCTAACCATTATATTCATCAACTATATGTATATACATACAACTAACCATTATATTCATCAACTATATGTATATACATACAGCTAACCATTATATTCATCAACTATATGTATATACATACAACTAACCATTATATTCATCAACTATATGTATATACATACAACTAACCATTATATTCATCAACTATATGTATATACATACAACTAACCATTATATTCATCAACTATATGTATATACATACAACTAACCATTATATTCATCAACTATATGTATATACATACAACTAACCATTATATTCATCAACTATATGTATATACATACAACTAACCATTATATTCATCAACTATATGTATATACATACAACTAACCATTATATTCATCAACTATATGTATATACATACAACTAACCATTATATTCATCAACTATATGTATATACATACAACTAACCATTATATTCATCAACTATATGTATATACATACAACTAACCATTATATTCATCAACTATATGTATATACATACAGCTAACCATTATATTCATCAACTATATGTATATACATACAGCTAACCATTATATTCATCAACTATATGTATATACATACAACTAACCATTATATTCATCAACTATATGTATATACATACAGCTAACCATTATATTCATCAACTATATGTATATACATACAGCTAACCATTATATTCATCAACTATATGTATATACATACAACTAACCATTATATTCATCAACTATATGTATATACATACAACTAACCATTATATTCATCAACTATATGTATATACATACAACTAACCATTATATTCATCAACTATATGTATATACATACAACTAACCATTATATTCATCAACTATATGTATATACATACAACTAACCATTATATTCATCAACTATATGTATATACATACAGCTAACCATTATATTCATCAACTATATGTATATACATACAGCTAACCATTATATTCATCAACTATATGTATATACATACAACTAACCATTATATTCATCAACTATATGTATATACATACAGCTAACCATTATATCATCAACTATATGTATATACATACAACTAACCATTATATTCATCAACTATATGTATATAC